>NC_060069.1:60776896-61079927 GCF_922984935.1 Meles meles
GACTTTTTTAAAGCAGAGCTCTGATTAGAGAGCCTTGAAGAGTGCTTTGGCACCTATGAGAGGGAGACTCAGGATATTCTACATAAAAGAGTATCATTGTTTCCCACGTCACTGGTTCCCTATTCCTTACCAAAAAAAATGTATTTACTTTATCCCAGTAAATTTAATTAACCACTAAATTACCTTGCAATAGTCTCTCTCACCTTTGATCTTGAAACTTTTGTTCACAGATCTAAAAGAATGTTGTGAAACCATGGATCTTCTCATAGACTTTTAAGTTGGTATTGAAAAAATATTATTATAAGATTAAATAGTTATAAAAATATAATTCTAAGTATTTGTCTTTAATAAACATTGCAATAATGTTTATATTATACAATATAATTATTATATTGCTTTATATGTATCCAGTGAAATCTAAATAATGTAGTAATTTGATAACCACCAAAACCTATCTAAAAGGCACTTAAACATGATCTTCTTTAACAGTCAGAATTTTTACATCATTCACTTTTGTGCTTGAACTTATATTTCCATACTTCTACCTCGGAATTTTATCCTAATGTAGTTTTATACTTGAAAGCCTTTTATTGATCATTTCATTCTATGTCCTTACAACAAATATTCATCTATCTAGACATATAGTTTTTTGTGTGACCATAAGGCACTAAACATTAAATACTAAAGTTACAATAATCTAATATGTTGGGGGCCAAAATAGATGGCAACACTCTTTTCTGAATCTAAGTTTTCAATAAAACGCAAAATACTAATTTCCATGTCATATGCATTCCTCTTCCTCATATATGTAATAATCTTTTGGGAGTGATGCTTCATTTGCTCCCTTTCCTTGAAATCATCCAAAAATATGCCCCAGAGATATCTACAGACACAGAGAGACCTGTAATCAGTCACCAAACTCTTGAGACAAGAGATGGCGAACATGCTGAGGGCATTCAGAAGAGATTGGTTTTTACCAGCATGCCTTTTACAAATCTTGATTATTCTAACACCAAGCTAGACAGATATATTGAGCATTGTCGTGAGTTTGTTGCCTGGATGAAAAAGAGATGCCACATCCTTCACTACTTCTTACCACCAGGACTGATCCTCAGAAGAAATGCAGTACTTGACAACACTTAGGAGATGGAAGAAGCTAGCTTGTTCAACAAAATGTACCGTCATAAATTCTGCTAGCCAATTCTGTAATATTTATGAATTCCTCTCATCTTGACCCAGGTCATAATATCCTGTTTCCAATGCCACACTTTGCCTTAAACTTAATAAGTAGAAGAAAGAGAAAGATATGGAGCCCTGCCACAGACAATGACCTGATGACAGGAGTCTTTGCAGACCCCACTATGTTAAACATTTGTTTTGTTTTCTGTTTGTCACCCATAGCGTTTCAGCCAGGGTAATCTTACCAGAGTAAGAATCAGGGTGGGAGAGAGCTGAACTTTCTTTGTTAAAATAGAGGAAAGGTGATTGGTAAAGGTGAGGAAAGAAAGGAAACATAGCTCATTTTCAGGCAGATCAGTGCAGGGAAAGACATGTAGAGGTTGGGTGTCTGGGAATGATTCTACTGAAACTGTGTGTCCCTGAACACTTAGAATGCCGTTGTTAACTCCAGGAGCACATGTACCTCAGTTCGAAGGTCCTGATGTAATCTGTATTTGAGTGTATTGGGGTTTTTATATGCTGTGTTACCATTTAATACAAATTATCAGATTGCAATAACATCCATTTATTATCTCATAGTTTCTGTGCATCAGGAGTCTGGGAAGGACTTAACCGGGCCCTCTGATCAGAGTCTCGCATATAGCAACTGAGGTGTCAGCCAGAGAGGAAGCTCAGCTTAGACTCAGGGTCCTCCTCCAAGCTCACATGGCTGTTGGTAGAATTTATTTTCCTGCAATTATAGAGCTCATGATGGATTGCTTCTTCAAGGTCAGTAGGAAAGCTTCTGTACTGCTTTGAGTTTTTGACTGCTAAACCCTCTTCAAATGGCTCATCTGATTAGATCAGAACCACCTAGCAGACGCTCCCTTTTCACTTAAAACTCAAAGTTAACTAATTAGGGACTTTATCTGCAAAAAATCCCTTCATCTTTTTCATATGACCTACTGACCTAATTTAACCCAAGCACAGAATGTAACATACAGTATTTACAGACTCCATCCACACTTTAAGGCAGAGGATAAAAGGGGGCATGAAGTCAGGGAGCAGGAATCTTGGTGGTTATCTTAGAATTCTACCACACAGAATGAAACAGAACTTTCAGAATATCAGAATTTGCTGATACTCTCTAATGCTATTCATTTACAAATAAGTTCTATACATATTCTCTTTAGCTAAATGCTCTGTTTCTATCTGATCCTGCTTTCAAGGTTTACTTCCAACTCCTTTCCACAGCCCTCTATCTATATTTCCCCTATGGTAGTCTTGTTATTTATGTAAATATTTTATTCCCCTCATAGATCAGTAACTCCTCGAATCATGTATGATCTATCTTTACATCATCCATAGGACCAATGCAGTGCCTTGACATAGAAGGCACTGAAATACTTGATTAACAATTAAATGGATAAATTAAAATTTGCTAATGTCTAAACTTGAGGATGTTTCTAGTTCTGACTTCTCAGCCTTCCTCCATTCTTATATTCAGCTATGTCCATCACTAGGTTATAAATGTGTAAAGAACAGGGCCAATAACTTTTCTGTCTTTTCTAATACATTTCAACAGAAATCATAGATCTAATTCTTACATGTAAGTTTACATATGTCTGAAACTGAGTGCCCTTAAGAGAGGAAAAAATGGAGCAAGACAAAACCAGACAGGGAGACAAACCATGAGAGACTCTTAATCTTAGGAAGCAAACCAAGGGTTGCTGGAGGGGAAGAGGGTAGAGGGATGGAGTGACTGGGTGATGGCCATCGGGAGGGTATGTGTTGTAATGAGCACTGGGTATTATATAAGACTGATGAACCACAGACCTGTACTCCTGAAACAAATACATTATATGTTAATTAATTGAATTTAAATTAAAAAAAAAAAAAGAAAATGTAAATCTTTGCCTTAAAAAAAAAAGAAAAAACTGAGTGCCCTTACCATAGTGACATAGGCTGACTAATAGTAATCAAGCATGTGCCTGGTGTGGTTTATGGTAGTGTATTTTTTTATTGTTTCCATTTATTTTGTTGGTGGGGAAAATTAGTACTGTTAAAGTTTCTGAGGAAAAAGTGAGAGATGTTGGGGAATCCAGGTTTCTCATGTTTAGCAATTATCTTCCTACCACCAGATTCTTTAGGAAAATTTGTATAGACGACCTACTACTGCAAAATATCACTCTTATGTGGTGGTGACCACAAACTCTTCTGTGGAACCCCCAGCTCTGGTGAGATGAACCAAATCGCTTGCAAGCTACAGTGAAAATATTTGGCCTTTAGTCTAAAACTGAGAGAAAACCAAAACCAAATGAAGAAAAAACACAATGTCTTTTCAGATTTATGACAGATTTACATCCTAATATTGACCCTCATGATCTTGCCACTCAGACAGAGGGAATCCCTGGAGGTGGTGGGGGAAGCATTGAAGGAAAGAAAGTGTCTTTCTCTTGGGCTGAGAGCAGCATTAAACTAACTCACACACTATTAAGCCTTCCTATTCCAGAGCACTCCCCTCCTTCAGAAGTCACCCAGGACCCATCTACTATGCGAAAGAGGAAGCCAACCACCAGATCGTCATTCCAATATGGAGAACCCCGAGGAAAGCAAGTCATGCAAATACGCATATTTCAAAACTGTCAGGGGAGGGGGAAACCTACTTACCCAGAATTTAAGAATTAATACTATACTCAAATTTGCACATAGCAGTCTTTGCTTTCTCAGATAGAGAGAAGGTTTGAGGGACAATTCTGGGAGGGCTCCTACATGCCTAGGGACCTGAAATGATGAGAAATCTTTCCTTCTTTATGGATCGCATTTCATTAGCTGCTTACTGATTTTGGTGACTGGCTCCCTTTATTTCCTCTTTTCCTAACTACCTATCAGATATACATGAAAAGAATGAAGAAGCTTAACAGTAAAACAAAACAGAACAAAACAAAACCTAAACTAAATTTCTTTAAGTTAAATAGGCCACTCTCTGCAACACAGGAAGTTGCATAACGAGGAAAACTCCTTTGGGGGGTGGGGCGGGGAGAAGAAGCATACATGCAGGATTTAATTGCCAGAGTCTAATTAGTTTTTGACTAGTGCTATAAAACTTAGAGAGAAGCAAAGATAAATATTTCAGCTAATTTCCCTATGTACTGTGAATAAAAGAATGGAAATGATTCTCAAAATTGAATGTTATGAAGTCATTTGCAAAGTATATTAAGTCAGTTCTTTTATGTAATGAAGTGTCCTTTACAGTTTAAGAGACTTTCCAGGAGCTGACATTTCTCTCACAAAGAACATGGCTCTTGTGGCTTCATTATGACTTCTTGAAACAATTTGAACTTTAGACCTTTTCATCTGCCAGCTGAGGACACATCTACACACTAACTGGTGTTTAATAGCAATGTAGGGCACGGAGGCTCAGTAATTTAATTGTCATGTCCTAAATCTCTAGTTGGGCAACAACATGTTGAAAGCCTCCTTGATAGTGCCTAATTTCTTTTCCACACACACACCCCACCCGGCATTCACTGAGAGAGTTGCCCATTGTGCTGACTTTTTTGTTTTTTTAATTGGATGATGTGGTGGAAAGTCACTGAGAAATGAATGTCATTACAAAACAATTCAAAGCATCACTTCCTTTCCCTGGATCAGTTTGATTCTGTTCACTGGAGGCCCAATAACTCCCACCAAAGTGGTCTCTTGTGCACTATTACCTTGAGGCAATCTAGATGATGCTACATTAGGAAGGTGAGAAAGAGCAAATATCAAGCCAGAAATTACTATGTATAAGTTTGCAAATGAGTCTAGAATGTTCCCTTTGCCACCTTCACTTAGAAGGGAAATGTATCAATTTTATTTTGAGTTATAGAGATTTTATTGCTCCTACCTTTAGCTTGGTGGCTGGTAAATCTTTCCAACATATGATTTCAGTTTATATAAGAGTTACTTTTTAATAGGTCTTTATAGCTCTTATATTCATTGGTAGGGTTTATCCCTATATGTTTGTACTGCAAAAGAATATATTTTCTTTTCTAATTCAAAAGACATCCATGGTGTATTCTATTCTAGAATGACATATTTGCTTTATAATGAAAGTGTTTTATTTTATTATGTATTTATACACTTATAATTTGTTGACACCATTTTTTTTTCCCAATGTACAATTCATTATTTTTATTGGGAGAAGAAAGCATAAGACAAAAGAAACTATTTCCTGCACGTTCCTTCAAAGGAGTGAAAATAATTCCTTACACAGTCCCTGGGAAATAGCAAAAATTATTTATTAGTGAATGAATTAGTGAAATAGCAATATTTATAAGAATATATGTGAACATATACAAAATTTTACAAAGTGAGTTCACTATGCTTAGGAATTAAGTACATTAATTAACTCTTGATAACAACTGACTCAAGGTATGGCCTTCATATATTTGACAGTATCAGATGTAATTTAGAGGAAACCATGTGCTATTTTTCATAAATATAGCAAGGAAATAGAGAAAAAGTTAAGAAAAGAAAATATGACATAGTTTCCAAAAATGGAAATGGATAAAATCCTGGCATTTACCTCCTGCTATATTTATAATATCATTTTTTATAGTTTCATGTCTGTGGCTATTGTAAGCAAGCATAAAAATTATCATCAATTCTAAGATAATTAAATGGAAACATTGTATGTTGACATCATTCATTTATGCAAAAATGCTTGCTTAAATTTTATTAAATTGATTAAACTATACTGAAGCAAATTATATTAAACTGCCTTTAATCTTGAGTGTCTATCATTGATTCTTGGGTTCCATAATTTTTACCCCCCAAAATAGTTTCTATCATTAAACAATGAACTTCTTAAGGCCTAGGAATGCATTTTATTTATCTTACTATTCTCTTCACCTTGCATATAAATTTTTATGGAATAAAAAAACAACGAAATGTTCATTGATTTCTGAGAATCAACAACAAAAACTCTAGGCTTCCTATCTAAACATAAAATTAAAAAACTTGTTTAATAGTTTATAAATGTGAAATCCTCATTTATTAGGTTATCGAAGGAAGCATGAGGATTATGGCTGACATTTAATTGCTTGGGAAATTAATAGAAAATGGGAAGAGTGCTGGCCTAGGAGTGAAGTCTTTGGGCTTCTTATGATCTTATACACTTGACTTCTTTGGACCATTGGGTCCATAATCAAAGGAGCGAGACTGATACAAAGCAAAGGTTAAGCAAATCTTTATTTGGCACCAAGCATAGAGAATCAAACCGACTGGCCGGGGCCGTCCCTTACAAAGAGGTGACCTCTCTGCCTTACAGACTAGCTTTTAAGGGCAAAGGCCATGTGGTTGGGCCTGGCCACACACAGGTGGCCAATGAGATTGTAACACACAGAGAAAGCTGTATAGTCAGGCTAGGTCACACATAAGTGACCAATTGAATTACAATTTACCCTATAGTAGATATTTGAACTAGCCTATCACCTTGGTCAGAAT
This sequence comes from Meles meles, assembly GCF_922984935.1. Classification (NCBI taxonomy): domain Eukaryota; kingdom Metazoa; phylum Chordata; class Mammalia; order Carnivora; family Mustelidae; genus Meles; species Meles meles. The sequence goes on from NC_060069.1 coordinate 60,783,545, forward strand.
TGGTGCCCTAAAGCCTCCCAGAGGGTGGGGCCCATACTCCTTGGTAGCTAGGGAGACAGTATGCACCCCCACTGATTGAATACCTCCACCTGGCCTGACCCACCCTTGTATTTGGGCTTTGTTACCTGGGACTGGTTTCCAGAACTTACTTTTAAGTAAGTTCCCTGAGGCAGGGGCAGGGTCAGATTAAGTTTTACTGCATAAACAACAAAATCACTATTTAACTGGATGGAATCCTTCAGGCTAAATAGGCCCTTACAGGACCTTTATTTCCTCAAGTGGAGAATGACAGGCTCAACCATATCAATAGTTGTTAGTATTCTTAACTCATAATAGCTTTGTTCAAACAAAAATCTTTCTTAGAACATAGGCAAAATAAGATGCTGCTATTGAAATTGGGTGAGAGTTCCCCTCCCCAGCTGGTAACACCTTCATTTACCCATCTGTCTTTCATCTACCTAACTTTCTTCATTAGCATCTCTGGGGTTGAGGAAAGTTCAAGAAACTCTCATGCACCAAATATTAGCCTATGTTGCTGATCACTAAAATACTAAACTAAACTAAAAAACTAAAAATTAAACTAAAATTGTGATTTTAGGCTTTGGTCCTAATGTTAACCTAAGATATATCTCCATAAATATGTGATGGAATATAGCCAATTACACAATGTGGCCATTATTCATACTGTTGTTTTCTAAACTAAACCCATTTTGCTCATGTTGAGTGGAATAATGAAAGAGTATACAATAATAGAGAAAAGGGATAAAAATTAGATCTCTGTTTTTAATTCTAGTGATCAGAGGGTAATGATTGACTATGTTCTCACTTTTACCTTTTAAAGGGTAGCTAAAACTGGCAAAGCCAAGCTACCATTATTTGCTATAATCAAAAGTGGAGCCTGAAGTCCTCACCAAGAGAATTACAGGCTTAGAAATAAATGATCTTTAGAAATAATAAATAATAGATAAATTAACTAAGATAAAATACAATATAAATAATAAAATGATAAAACAAAGCCTTAGAAGGAAATAAGTAAAAACTGTGCAATTGTTCCCAGGTCCAAGGTTGAGGCAAGAGAGAGGGTTAGAAAGATCATGTAATTTTATGAGGCCAAGGGTTGATCTAAGAGTAAATAATGATGTCAAACTTCAGGATCACAGGGACAAGAATAAAAGAAAAAAGTCAGAAATTAAAGAATCCGAAGTTTCTGAGTTATTCCAAGTCAGGATCTAGCAAGTGTGAGTTATAGGCAGGCTGTGCATGTGAATAAGTCTGGGACAAAGAACCAGGAATGGAGGGAAGAGTTTGATTTTTTTTTTCTTGTGGCTAAAATGATTATCAAGGTATTCCATATGTCTTAATTTCCCCCTTTCCCTCTTACCACTAATAATTAAGAATTAGGGATAATTAAAATATGCCACTTTATGAATGGCAACAATGAAATGAATGAAAACAATGAAATCAATGACATCCATTATTTAAACAGGGCCTCACCAGTGGAGAAGGGAACCATAAAAGATGGCTTATTTTTCTATCAAGAGTCTTAAGAAGTAGAAATACACACAGGTCTATTAAAGGTATGTCTCTAGGATTCAGAGACTAGAAGAATTCAGTTTTGACCCTGGGTTATGAAATCTCAAATCTTGATGGACCCTGAACTTTTGCACTAGATTCAAACCTGACCTTTCCTTCTTTGCTAATAACTACTTCCCAGAATGCACACAGAGATTTACCACCCTCAAATACCCCTTATCTTCATAGAAATTTAACCAACTCTGTCAAAAATGCATCTTTTAGACTCAATTACATGTTTCCCCTTCTCAGGGTACAATCATGTATTAGAGCTTCAAAAGAAATAAAAGTAGATTGCACAAAATATAGCTCAGTTCCCCAGAAGGAAAATGGTAAAGGCTGATGTCTCAGCAGCCCACATTACTACCCTGCAAAAGCTTTTAATCTCTTCAAGTCCTAATTTTCCTTGTTGAAAGATGGAAAATCAAGATTAAAGTAGTAAAATCACAGCTGCAGTCAGTAGAGGTTCCTGGCTTAAATTGGTTTTAGGCTAGCCTGGTAACTGCCTCTCTCCAGTTCCTTCGAGCACACACCCACACCCAGACACTTTGTGATGGTGTCCAAATGCAGACACCAATAGATAACCACTAGAAATGTTCCTTCCAAAAATAAGGTCACTGTTAATTATAGGGAGATGAAAATGAGTTGCCTGATAGATACACTACAGAAGAGAAGGCAGGAGAGATGCAGCTGAAGTGGAGATCACAGAGATACAAAGCATTGAAAGGACTCAAGCCCCCATTATTCACTTTGAAGACAAAGAAGCAAGGAGTCGGGGAATGTAGGAGGCCCCTAGAAGTTGTGTATGAACACCAGCCACACCCGACAAAGAAACAGGCATCTCAGTTCCACTGCAGCACAGAAAGGAATTCTGCCAACAAGCAAGTCCAAAAGACATGATCCCTAGAGCCTCCAGAAAAGAATTCTACCCTGCCTGCAAGTTCATATGAGCCTTGAGAATTTGCAGTGGAGAAACTGGTTGAGCTCACTAGACTTCCAACCTACAAAACTGTGAAATAATAAATGAGTGTTGCTATAAGTCATTAAGTTTGTGGTAACCTACTCCAGCAGCAATATAACACCAGTACATGGCTTCACTCTAAAATCAATCAATATCTGGGGGATAAGGTGAGGCACCAGGATTTTTCAAAAGCTTCTAAGTCAGTGCTACTCAAACTCTAGTGTACATAGCAATTTAATGCATCTTGTAAAAGTACAGATTCTGATTAGTAGGTCTGGGTAAGACCTGAGTTCAGATTTCTCAAGAGTGGAACACATGGGTCATTCAGTCAGTTAAGCATCTACTTCTGGCTCAGGTCATAATCCTAGAGTACTGGGATTGACCCCTGCTCAGCAGGGGCATCTACTTGTCCCTCTATCTCTGCTTCCCCTTCCCTGCATGTGCTCTCTCACCTCTCTCTCAAATAAAATCTTTAAAAAAAAAAAAAACCCAGAAAACAAACAAAACAAAACAAAAACCCACAAATTAACCCCAGATGAATGTTAATGTTCCTGGTCAGGAGACCAACTGGGAGAAGGAAGGCTCTGGATGACTCTACATTCATGATTCTATATTCTTCTCTATACTTTGTGGGTATCACATTTATAAGTGCCCACAGTACTATTATTTCAGTAACCCCACTGTTCTGCATAATGTCAAGACTGAAATTTGGTGGCTTGGAGGTGGTTATGCAGAAGGTGAAGGCAGAGGAGGCATAGTACACTTTGATGGATGTGGACAAACAAGAAAACCACAACAGGGAGAATTTTTAAAAACTGAACTTTGGCAGGTACAAGTAGAGATTCTAATGTTTCAGTCCTTACTTGGTTCATAACACCACAGAAAGGGACAGTGGGAATAGTAGAGAATCTCACACAGGGCAACAATTGATGATAAACTAGGTTCTATTGCTAACCAGCTGAAGACCTGAGAAATGGATTCAACCAGTAGGCAGTTTACAAATATGAAGAGTCAACAGGAAATCTAGATAACTTATGTTAGCAAACTGTGACTTTGAATACATGTTTCCTCATTTTCCAAAAAAGAAAAATGTGATGGGGGTATGACAATACACTAACAAAAGGAGAAAAGGAAGCATCATGAAAATTGCATAAAAGAACATATCTCTGAAGATAATCTACTCAAGGAACCTGGAGAAAATTTAAGAATAATATTTTGCATTCTTCCTGAGATATAAGTAGACATGGCATGTATTTAAAAAGGAATAGAAAAAATAAGGAAAAAAAACATGAAGGGAAAGATAGTAGAGTAACTTTTGAGGTCAATAGTGGAACACATAGGATGCTTCTGGAGGCTGGTAATGTTCTGAATCTTGAACTTGGAGCTGGTCACACTGTTGTTTGTACAACATAAAAATCCAGTAGGGTGCATTTTTGGATACATATACTGTTCTGTACATATATTTGAGTACACTAACAGAATTTGAAGGGACAGAAATGACTAATGAATCAGCAGGGAAGAAAGGGAATAGAATACATGAAAGAAGGCTTGGGGTGAGAATAAAGAACTAAAACTGAAAAAGCAGAAATATAGCCAGAAATAAAACACTGAATAGTAAAAATGACACTCAGAAAGCTAAGTTCTGTAGAGTAATTTGCATAGCTCTCAGAATGCAAAAGCAAATGAAAAGTTTATAATAATTTTCAGAGGAAAGATGATGATTTATAATAGAAAATAAAGACACAACTGAGAATCATAGGTTCCCCCAGAGGAAAAAAGTATTGAAAAATTGAGGCATAAGTAGAAAGGACAGTCTAGAGCTGAAAATACATTTGCTTTTGCTGTTTTAAGGAATCTACCTTAGTTTAAGTTCCTGCGGACTTTATGAGAAGATCAGTCAAACAAGATACATATAAGAACAAAAACTTAAATACAATCATAAAATTTAAAATAATGTAAGCATTTAAGAGAAAAAGATATAATCCCCCGAGGACAGAAATGTTTGTCTATTTAATTCCCCACTGTGTTCCCAGTGACAAGATAAAAACTTGGCCCTTACTAGTTGCTCAATGAATCTTTGTTGAATAAATGGATCAAAAAAGTGAAAAATATATTTTCCAAACAGTTAATCATAAAAAAGGAAGGAAACTTCAAATTTGTCTTTAGCAAAATCAACACAGAAGAAAATAAAATGATATGTATTCACATTTGGGGGGATAAAACAAAGAATTTCATATGTAGTCAAGTTTACCTTCATAGATCAAGACAATAGAGACACATTCACATATAGAAAGACTCAGAAATAGATCACTTACCAATCACTGTTTAAAGAAAAATTCTTTGGAGTGCCTGGGTGGCTCAGATGGTTAGGTGTCTGCCTTCAGCTCCAGTCGTGATCCCAGGATCCTGGGATCAAGTCCCACTTCAGGCTTCCTGCTCAGCGGGGAAACTGCTTCTCCTTCTGCCTCTGCCTCTCTCTCTCTGTCTCTCATGAATAAATAAATAGAATCTTAAAAAAAAAAAAGAAAAATTTTGAGTATTCCAACTTACTGAAAGATGATCAACAGAAAAATCTAAGATTATGGGCATGTTTAAAAAGATAGTGATGAGTACTCAAACATGTTAAACATAGAACTCGATCTAATGAAAACTTTAGTATATAGTGATAAAATAAATATCAAGGAATTGCTTAAAATAAAAGATACTTAATGTGAGAGTCATGTTTTGCCAATAATTACCCGATTTCAGTTATACAAAAAGACACTAAAAAGTAAAAGGAGGGAATCATGGTAGAGAAATGAGAAAGAGTAAGAAAATTAAAGTAGAATAAACTCCATATTTTAATTATGTAATATTTTAAATGTATCATTTTATCCTTGAGTTTAGTTGTTATAAAAAGACCTCAACGTGAGACAGGAATCTATCAAAATCCTAGGGGAGAACATAGGCAGTAACATTTTTGACATCAGCCACAGCAACTTCTTCTAGGACATGTCTCCAAAGGCAAAGGAAGCAAAAGACGAAAATGAACTTTTGGATTTCATCAAGATCAAAAGCTTCTGCACAGCAAAGGAAACAGTCAACAACAACAAAAAAGAGGCAACCCATGGAATGGGAGAAGATATTCACAAATGACACTACAAAGGGCTGATATCCAAGATCTATAAAGAACTCCTCAAACTCAACACACACCAAATAGATAATCCCATCAAAAAATGGGCAGAAGACATGAACAGACACTTCTCCAAAGAAGATGGAAAAATGGCTAACAGACACATGAAAAAAATGTTCATCATCATTAACAATCAGGGAAATTCAAATCAAAACCACATTGAGATACCACCTTACATCAGTTAGAATGACCAAAATTAACAAGACAGTAAACAACATGTGTTGGAGAGGATGTGGAGAAAGGGGAACCCTTTCACACTGTTGGTGGGAATGCAAGCTGGTGCAGCCACTTTGGAAAACAGTGTGGAGATTCCTTAAGAAATTAAAAAGAGAGCTATCCTATGACCCTGCAATTGCACTACTCGGTATTTACCCCAAAGATACTGATGTAATGAAAAGAAGGGCCATCTTTACCCCAAGGTTCATAGCAACAATGGCCACAGTTGCCAAACTGTAGAAAGAACCAAGATGGCCTTCAACAGATGAATGCATAAAGAAGATATGGTCCAGATGGAGTCAAGATGGTGGGGAAATAGGAGGAGGCGCCGTTTCAACCTGTACACTAAAGTGAGCTGATTACCTACCAAAGAACTCCGATCACCCATGAAATCAGCCTGAGAGCAGAATTACACACGTCTGGATCTCTACAGGAGCAGAAGACGCCAGTGGCAGGTAAAGCAGAGTGGGAACGTTGGACTGATATCGGAACATAAACAAAAGGGGGAGGGAGCCACCAGAGGCGACTGATTGGAAAGTAATACCCCAATACGAGAGTGCCCTGCATCTGGGGACCAGTATTAACTTGGAGTCTGGTTGAAAGCACTCAAAAAAAAAAAAAAAAAAAAAAAGAGCAAAGCATCGTGGGGGGAAATTGTGGGAATGAGGGCGGTTAGGGACATGGGCTTAAGTCCCCGGACCCAGGACAGCCTCCCCTGGCGCTGGGCCAGAGAGAGTGCTGTGGAGAAATCAGGTCTTGGTCCCTGAGCCCCCAGCGCGCCTGAGCTTCCAAGGCGTCTGAGAACGCATGGGGTCTGGCTCCTGTGAGGGGCTGGGAGCCAGGCCAGACGGCATTCCTGAAATGCGCGCGTCCCACACCCTCCCCTGGGAAAGGTGCACACAGGTGCTAGCCGGGAACTCTGGCATCCTGAAAAACCAGGTATTCCCAGCCCAGGCCAATGGGAAAATCTCAATGTGCGATCGCTGCTTGGAACCTCTCTGGTGGTCTGGAGCTGCCCAGACAGCCACCGCTGCCGTGATATTGGGTATAAGGAGGAGATCCTGCATCCCCAGGGACTGTGACTCAGAACCTAGTCTGCCAGCAGCTCTGCAGAGCACTCTGAGGCTTCTCTCTGAGAAAGAGGTCTGGGTGCAGTTTGCTCTCCTCTAAACCTGTACAAACCATCAAAAGCTGTCAAGGCGAGAGAAAACAGATGAAAGAACATAAAAACCTCCAGAGAACAAAAGTCTGAAAAAAAACGGTTTCCTCAGCGCCCACCCCCTTGAGGGGGGTGGGAGGACCTAACTCAGGGAACATCATTGTCTGAAAACCCACGTGGCAGGATCCTCCCCCAGAAAACCAACCCGGAAGGAAGGAAAAAAAAAAAAAAAGAAGAAGACGACAAGAGAACAACCACCACTACTTCATTAAAAAAAACTTTTATTTTTAACTCTTTACCACTATTCTGGTTCTTATTTTTTTTATACATATAGATAATTTTTTAACCTATTTACCATCACAGTGATATGTCCAGTACATCAAATCCCTTAATAACCTTCTAACCTGAACTTTTTGATACATACACCCGTGTTTTTCTTTTGCTTTTCTATTTTTTAAAATTTTTTAAAATTTTTAATTTAGTTTAGTCTAATTTATTCTTTTTTTTAATTTTTATTTTCTAGGTAATATTTATTTTCAAGGTAATCCCCTTTCCCCAATCAATGCTACCCCTATAGGCAAACCAATTTTTAATCCCCATTTATCTTAAGAAAGTTGAATCCCTTAACAAAAACATCAAGATACATCCAGGAAGAATCAAAATAACCTTCCTCGCCCACACTGAGAATTTATAACCACTCTCCCATCTTTTCCTTCCCCCAGTGTTTCTGTGTATTTGTATTCGTCTTTGTATACTTCATAAATCTTACCTTGTGGCCCATTTGGGCTGAGCCTTCTCTTTTATTTTCCCTTTTTTTCCTCTCTCTCTCTTTTCTTTTCTTTTTTTTTTTTTCTTCTTCTCTATTTCTTTTTCTTTTCTTTTTTCTCTCATTTGGGAGGGGAATCCTGATTGCTCAGAAGTGTTCCAGGGTGCACCTTGACTGCACCACAATCGATATATCCAGCTGCATCTGTTCAGTCATCTCTTACCAAAATGACTAGGAGGAGGAATGCCCAATAGAAGAAAAATACAGAGGATGGACCTTCTGCAACAGAGCTAATGGCTATCGACATAGACAATATGTCAGAAAAGGAATTTAGGCTAACAATTATCCAGGCAATAGCTAGGTTAGAGAAAGCCATGGATGACCAAATGGAATTGATTAGGGCAGAACTGAAAGCCACCAGGTATGATGTTCACAATATTAGGGCAGAACTGAAAGCCACCAGGGATGATGTTCAAAATGCTCTCAACGAGTTCCAATCTAATCTAAATTCTCTAAAAGTTAAGGTAACTGAGGCAGAAGATAGAATTAGTGATCTGGAGGAAAACAGAAAGGATCAGGAGGAAGCCTGGAACAAACAGCTCAGAAGCCACGAAAACAGAATCAGGGAAATAATGATGCCAAAAAACGTTCCAAAGTCAGAATTATTGGAATCCCTGAAGGAGAGGAGAAAGAAAGAAGTCTAGAAGATATAGTGGAACAAGTTGTCTATGAAAATTTTCCCAATCTCATGAATGGAAACAACATTCATGTACTAGAGGCAGAACGGTTTCCCCCCAAGATTTTAGATTCTCGAAAGTCCTCACGACAAGTTATAGTTAAAATGAAAAATTATCATTCAAGACAGACCCTCTTGAAAGCAGCTAGGACAAAGAAGCTCCTTACATACAGAGGAAAGCCCATTAGAATAACGTCAGACCTGTCCACAGAGTCCTGGCAAGCCAGGAAGGGCTGGCAAAATATTCAGAGTACTAAATGAGAAGAATATGCAGCCAAGAATACGTTATCCAGCAAGACTGACATTCAAAATGGATGGAGAGATAAGGAGTTTCCAAGACCGGCAAGGCTTAAAAGACTATGCAACCACCAAGCTGACATTGCAGTAAATACTAATGGGGGTCCTATAAAAGAGGAAAAATCCCAAGAATATCATTGAACAGAAATATAGAGACAATCTACAGATTGAAAGACTTCAAAGGTTACACCATGTCAATCAAAACGCATCTATCAATAATCACTCTCAATGTGAATGGCCTAAATGCGCTCATAAAATGACACAGGGTTGCAGATTGGATAAAACGACAGGACCCATCCATATGTTGTCTACAAGAGACCCATTTTGAACCTAAGGATATACCCAGACTGAAAGTGAAGGGATGGAGAAGCATCTTTCATGCCAATGGGCCTCAAAAGAAGGCTGGAGTAGAGATTCTCATATCAGATAAATTAGATTTTTTTTTAAAGATTTTATTTATTTATTTGACAGAGAGATCGCAAGTAGGCAGAGAGGCAGACAGAGAGAGAGAGAGAGAGAGAGGAGGAAGCAGGCTCCCTGCCGAGCAGAGAGCCCCATGCGGGACTCGATCCCAGGACCCTGAGATCATGACCTGAGCCGAAGGCAGCGGCTTAACCCACTGAGCCACCCAGGTGCCCCGATAAATTAGATTTTAAACTAAAGACTGTAGTCAGAGATACAGAAGGACACTACATAATTCTTAAAGGGACTGTCCACCAAGATGATTTAACAATTGTAAATATCTACGCCCCAATATGGGAGCAGCCAATTACATAAGAAAACTATTAATCAAGATAAAGAGTCATACTGATATGAATACATTAATAGTAGGAGATCTTAACACACCTCTCTCAGTAATAGACAGATCACTGAAGCAGAAAATCAATAAAGAAATAAGAGCATTAAATGAAATATTGGACCAGATGGACCTCATAGACATATACAGAACATTGCACCCTAAAACAATAGAATACTCCTCCTTCTTCTCAAGTGCACATGGAACCTTCTCCAGAATAGACCACATACTGGGTCACAAAGCAGGACTCAAACGATACCAAAAGACTGACATTATTCCCTCCATATTCTCAGATCACAATGCTTTGAAACTGGAGCTCAATCATAAGGAAAATTTCAGAAGGAACTGAAACACCTGGAAGCTAAAGACCACCTTGCTTAAGAATGCTTGGATCAACCAGGAGATCAAAGAAGAACTTAAACAATTCATGGAAACCAATGAGAATGAAGACACTGTAGTCCAAAACCTATGGGATACAGCAAAGGCGGTTTTAAGGGGGAAATTCATAGCCATCCATGCCTCCCTCAAAAAAATTGAAAAATCCATAATACACCAGCTGTCTCTACACCTTAAAGAACTGAAGAATCAACAACAAAGCAAACCAACTCAACACGCAAGAAGGGAAATAATCAAGATTAGAACAGAGATCAATAAGGTAGAAACCAGAGATACAGTAGAACATATCAATGAAACTAGAAGCTGGTTTTTTGAAAGAATCAATAAGATCAATAAACCATTGGCCACACTAATCCAAAAGAAGAAAGAGAAAGCCCAAATTAATAAAATTATGAATGAAAAGGGAGAGATCACAACTAACACCAAGGAAATAGAAACAATCATCAGAAATTATTACCAACAGTTATATGCCAATAAGCTAAGCAACCTAGATGAAATGGATGCATTCCTGGAAAACTATAAACTCCCAAAATTGAACCAGGAAGAAATTGACAACCTGAATAGACCAATATCTAGTAACAAGATTAAAGCAGTGGTCAAAAACCTCCCAAAAAAACAAGAGCCCAGGACCTGATGGATTCCCTGGGGAATCCTACCAAACTTTCAAAGAAGAAATAACACCTATTCTCCTGAAGTTGTTCCAAAAAATTGAAGCAGAAGGAAAATTTCCAGACTCTTTTTATGAAGACAGCATTTCCCTGATCCCCAAACCAGGCAAAGACCCTACCAAAAAGGAGAATTTCAGACCAATATCACTGATGAATATGGATGCTAAGATTCTCAACAAGATCCTAGCATACAGGATCCAGCAGCACATTAAAAAGATTATCCACCAGGGCCAGGTGGGATTCATCCCTGGGTTACTAGGATGGTTCAACATTTGCAAATCAATCAATGTGATAGAACAAATCAATAAGAGAAGAGAGAAGAACCACATGGTCCTCTCAATTGATGCAGAAAAAGCATTTTACAAAATCCAGCATCCGTTCCTGATTAAAACGCTTCAAAGTATAAGGATAGAGGGAACATTCCTGAACTTCATAAAATCTATCTATGAAAGACCCACAGCAAATATCATCCTCAATGGGAAAAAGCTTGCAGCCTTCCCGTTGAGATCAGGAACACGACAAGGAGGCCCACACTCACCACTCTTGTTCAACATAGTATTAGAAGTCCTAGCAACGGCAATCAGACAACAAAGAGAAATAAAAGGTATCCAAATTGGCAATGAAGAAGTCAAACTCTCTCTCTTCACAGATGACATGATTCTTTATATGGAAAACCCCAAAGACTCCACCCCCAAACTTCTAGAACTCATACAGCAATTCAGTAACGTGGCAGGATACAAGTCAATGTACAGAAATCAGTGGCTTTCTTATACACTAATAATGAAAATACAGAAAGGGAAATTAGAGAATCGATTCCATTTACTATAGCACCAAGAACGATAAGATACCTGGGAAGAAACCTAACCAAAGAGGTAAAGGACCTGTACTTGAGGAACTACAGAACACTCATGAAAGAAATTGAAGAAGACACAAAAAGATGGAAGACCATTCCATGCTCTTGGATCAGAAGAATAAACATTGTTAAAATGTCTATACTGCCTGGAGTAATCTATACTTTTAATGCCATTCTGATCAAAATTCCACCGGTATTTTTCAAAGAGCTGGAGCAAATAATCCTAAAATTTGTACGGAATCAGAAGAGACCCCAAATTGCTAAGGAAATATTGAAGAAAAAAAAACATAACTGGCAGCATCATGTTACCTGACTTCAAGCTTTACTACAAAGCTGTGATCACCAAGACAGCATGGTACTGGCATAAAAACAGACACATAGACCAGTGGAACAGAGTAGAGATCCCAGATATGGACCCTCAACTCTATGGTCAAATAATCTTCGACAAAACAGGAAAAAATATACAGTGAAAAAAAGACAGTCTCTTCAATAAATGGTGCTGGGAAAACTGGACAGCTATATGTAGAAGAATGAAACTCGGCCATTCTCTTACACCGTACACAAAGATAAACTCGAAATGGATAAAAGACCTCAACGTGAGACAGGAATCCATCAGAATTCTAGAGGAGAACATAGGCAGTAACGTCTTCGATATCAGCCACAGCAACTTCTTTCAAGATATATCTCCAAAGGCAAAGGAAACAAAAGCAAAAATGAACTTTTGGGACTTCGTCAACATCAAAAGCTTCTGCACAGCAAAGGAAACAGTCAACAAAACAAAGAGGCAACCCAGGGAATTGGAGAAGATATTTGCAAATGACAGTACAGACAAAAGGTTGATATCCAGGATCTATAAAGAACTCCTCAAACTCAACACACACAAAACAGATAATCATATCAAAAAAATGGGCAGAAAATAGGAACAGACACTTCTCCAATGAAGACATACAAATGGCTATCAGACACATGAAAAAATGCTCATCATCACTAGCCATCAGGGAGATTCAAATTAAAACCACAATGAGATATCACCTTTCACCAGTTAGAATGGCCAAAATTAGCAAGACAGGAAACAACATGTGTTGGAGAGGCTGTGGAGAAAGGGGAACCCTCTTACACTGTTGGTGGGAATGCAAGTTGGTGCAGCCACTTTGGAGAACAGTGTGGAGATTCCTTAAGAAATTAAAAAGAGAGCTTCCCTATGACCCTGCAATTGCACTGCTGGGTATTTACCCCAAAGATACAGATGTAGTGAAAAGAAGAGCCATCTGTACCCCAATGTTTATAGCTGCAATGGCCATGGTCACCAAACCGTGGAAAGAACCAAGATGCCCTTCAACGGATGAATGGATAAGGAAGATGTGGTCCATATACACGATGGAGTATTATGCCTCCATCAGAAAGGATGAATACCCAACTTTTGTAGCAACATGGACGGGACTGGAAGAGATTATGCTGAGTGAAATCAGTCAAGCAGAGAGAGTCAAGTATCATATGGTTTTACTTATTTGTGGAGCATAACAAAAAAATGTGGAGGGCATGGGGAGATGGAGAGAAGGGAGTTGAGAGACATTGGAAGGGTAGATGAATCATGAGAGACTATGGACTCTGAAAAACAACCTGAGGGTTTTGAAGGGTTGGGGGGTGGGAGGATGGGGAAGCAGGTGGTGGGTAATAGAAAGGGCATGTATTGCATGGAGCACTGGGTGTGGTGCAAAAGCAATGAATATTGTTATGCTGAAAATAAACAAATAAAAAAAAAGAAGGAGATATGGTCCATATATAGAATGGAGTATTATGCCTCCATCAGAAAGGATGAATACCCAACTTTTGTAGCAAAATGGGCAGGACTGGAGGAGATTATGCTGAGTGAGATAAGTCAAGCAGAGAGAGTCAATTGTCATATGGTTTCCCTTACTTGTGAAGCATAAGGAATAACACAGAAGACATTGGGACTGTCAAATAAATAAATCTTTAAAAAAAAAAAAAGAAGACATTGGGAGATGGGGAGGAGAAGTGAGCTGGGGAAAATCAGAAGAAGAGACAAACCATGAGAGACAGTGAACTCTGAGAAATAAACTGAGGAGTTTGGAGGGGAGGGAGATGGGGGGGTTGGTAAGCCTGGTGGTGGGTATTAAGGAGGATACGTATTGCATGGAACACTCTATGTGGTGCATAAACAATGAATCTTGGAACACTGGAAAAAATTAAATTAAATTAAATTTTAAAAATTAATAAATAAAAATAGAGAATATTTATAATACCCCAAAGTGACTTCTATCAGAATTATAAAACATTGTAGTCAAATGACAAAAGAAAGTAAAAAGCAAACGAAATATAAGTAAAAAGAAAATAATAGAGAAAACTGATAGCATTTGAAAAGATGAACGGGGGTGCCTGGGTGGTTCAGTGGGTTAAGCCTCTGCCTTCGACTCAGGTCATGATCCCAGTGTCCTGGGATCGAGCCCCACATCAGTTTCTCTGCTCAGCTGGGAGCCTGCTCCTTCCTCTCTCTCTGCCTGCCTCTCTGTGCACTTGTGATCTCTGTCAAAATAAATAAATAAATAAAATCTTTTAAAAAAGAAAGAAATAAAAGATGAACAAATTGAGATTGGCATATTAGATATAATAATAATTGTGATTAAGCTGAGCCACCCCCAGAAAAAACAGAACTCTTCATCCTGGACAAAAGTAAAAGCAAACCATCTACCTCTTAACTAAACAACACTTAAGAATTAATGGCAGAAAAGACAGGAAAGGATAAGATATTTATCAACAAAAGAGACAAGAAGGGGTGCGTGGGTGGCTCAGTTGGTTAAGCATCTGCCTTTGGTTCAGGTCATGATCCCAGGGTCTTGAGACTGAGCCCTGCATCAGGCTCCCTCTCAGTGGGGAGTCTGCTTCTCCTTCTCCCACTCCCTCTGCTCGTATTCCCTCTCTCGCTGTCTCTCTCTCTCTCTGTGTGTCAAATAAATAAAATCTTAAAAAAACAAAAAAAAATACAGACAAGAAGAAAATGGAGGGGGGATACTAATTCATAAAACATACAACTCAAGGCAAAAGAGTCATTAAATTTGAAAACTGTTGCTGTTAAAAAGAAGTAACCATGAATATTTTAGAAGCAAATAAAATAGCAAATTTTATAATTTAGAAACTCAAGAATATGTTGACAAGAAACAGCTGTACCACACATTAAGTTAAAAATAAAGTAAGATAAATTTCAGTTAACTTTTATAATACAAATTAATTCTGGCCCAGTTTCATGGTCCATGAAAAATATACCTATAATATATTCCTACAAAAAGGAAAAATATTCCTTGTTACCTGGTTCCTTCAGTGAACCTCCCACTTCTGGCTGATGGATTGCCTGGAAATATGTTACTACTGTCACATGAGGCTTTGACATTCTATTACCTAGAACCTTCTCCAGAGCATATTAACTGAAGGCAAGGCTAATGTGCTACTCCCCTTTTAAATCACTGGACACTCATTCTAGTTTTGGCCTACCATTTATAGCTATGGAGCTCTGCTTGGGGGACAAGTGTCAACTAGGCTTTTTTTCCCTCATAGCCCATGCACTGAACTTCAAGCATACCTCAGGTCTGAGTCTGCCTCTACTCCGGTCAAGATACAAGGGGCTGGAGTTGTAAAATTATCAAAAGCAGATTTTGAAAGATAGGAAGAGCCAGCACAAGGGTGTAAAGAGGTGTAAAGTGTCAAGAGGTGCAATGGCCCCAGAAAGTGGATTCAAATGACACTAGAATTGCCAAAGATACGTTTATAACAATAAACTTACTTCACATCGAATAAACCACAACCCCTGCCCTCAAGCAAGTTCCAGAAAGGGAGCAAAACCACTTAACCTGATCACTTAAAGTTTATAAAGTATCCTTGTGTGCATGTTCTCACCTTTTTTGAGTCCGTAATCAAAGGAGCGAGACTGAAACAAAGCGAAGGTCAAGCAAAGCTTTATTTCACACCAAGCATTGAGAATCAAACCGACCGGTCGGGGCCGCCTCTTACATAGAGGGCGACCCCTCCCTGCCTTTCGGACTAACTTTTAAAGGGCAAAGGCCATGTGGTTGAGCCTGGCCACACACAGGTGGCCAATGAGATTGTAACACACAGAGAAAGCTGCACAGTCCTGCTAGGTCCCACACGAGTGACCAATTGAATTACAATTTACCCTATAGTAGATATTTGAACTAGCCTATTACCTTGGTCAGAATTGGCGCCCAAAATGTGCCCAAAAGGCAGGGCCCACACTCCTTGGTAGCTAGGGAGACCGTATGTGCGCCCCACTGATTGGATGTCTCCACCTGGCCTGACCCGCCCCTGTATTTGGGCTTTGTTACCTGGGACTGGTTTCCAGGACTTGCTTTTAAGTAAGTTCCCGGGGGAGGGGGGGGGCAGGGTCAGTTTAAGTTTTACTGCATAAACAACAAAATCACTGTTTAAATGGATGGAATCACTCTGGCTAAATAGGCCCTTACACTTTCATAATCATTCAATCAGGTAGGTCAAAATCTATTGCTGTTTCTATCTTACAGATGAGGAAAACTGGAGGCTCATGATGGCTGACTTCTGATCACAGATAAGGCAGAATTAGGAGCTGGATCCAGGTCTTCTGAATCCAAATGCAGCACCCTTTTGATTCCTTTGAAAAAACAAATAAACAAAACATTATTTTCTACTATCTTGGGTTTTCCAGTGATGACTCTGTGGATCAGATTGACCAAAGACAGATTAGTAAGAGAACACAGCCAGAAGTTTATTAACATGTGCACCTCACACACACACGGGAACACTTAGTGATAAGCAACTTATAGGGGTGGTTACAATATGGGCTTATGTAGGGGCGCCTGGGTGGCTCAGTGGGTGAAAGCCTCTGCCTTTGGTTCAGGTCATGATCCCAGGGTCCTGGGATCAAGCCCCACATCGGACTCTGCTCAGTGGAGAGCCTGCTTCCTCCTCTCTCTCTGCCTGCCTCTCTGCCTACTTGTGATCTCTGTCTGTCAAATAAATAAAATCTTAAAAAAAAAAAAGAATATGGGCTTATGTAGCATCTGAACAAAGGAATACATATTTAGAGAAGTGAGGAAACTAAGGAAAAGGACTTTGAGCTTCTAGGGGTGGCAAATTGTGGGAGAAAAAATATACTGGAAAAAGAATGGCAGATAAAGGCTAGTTTTGGTAAAGTTCATTACAGAGATTCCTCCCCATGTCTTTGGGCTAATGAGGACCTTAGAGTTGTCTTTGGTGATTAACTTCTGTCCTTTCTGAGGGAAATGGAGGCACCTTTGCAAATGTATGTCCTGCTTTTAAGCCAACAGAGGGAGGGCAGAGAGCTTTTCCTTTATTTGCTTCTTCTCAATTACTTTTGCCTCATTAATATCCCTATGCCAGGCTGCCCTCTTTTGGGGCATATTTGGGCACATTCTGCTACTCTTCACTTTCATGCTGCCTCTTAAAAAGTCAGTTCATTACACTGGTTGCCTGCTTAGTTCTTCCTTGGCTTGCATTCCTGGGAACTGACATTAGGTGAGAATTTGGTGGTCTGCTGCAGACTATTACTATAGCAGTAATAGGTCACAGACTCTTGGCTTTGTGACAGCTCAAGTCAACAGCAGGCAGAGCACCATGAAATAATTCCTTCAATCTCTTAGAATAAAGATCATTGCCCTGAACTTTGGGGACCACAAGCGATCCCACGGAGATTTGGTCCAGCTGAGGATCAGCCGACTAGCCTCTGGAGTGGCAGAACAAATAGTTATGACCTGCCTCTGCTTCGATGGCTGGGAAGATTAGCTCTGCCTAGTCCCTCGTCAGCTAGCATGACAGCAATATTAACTTCAGGTTCCATTCCTGTCTCACAGCCCTGCCCTCAGTGTGTCAGCAGGAGCCTGGTCATATGAAGACTAATGTTCAGGACGCTTTTGGATTCTGAGGAATTCTTAACTTTTTTCAAATTAGGAACATTATTAGAAATTTTAAATAATTCTATGTATTGGTGACTGAGCCACCCAGTAAGTCGGCAGTATTTAAGAACACAGAAATGACAGATCTCTTGGAGATCTGATTCCCAATTAAGATCAGTCAATTCTCTTCAGCACTGACTCATTTGTAAATATAACCAGAAGTGAAAACTGTGTAATTAGGAGTTTGAAGTCATAAAAAAGAGAGAAAAACTTGAAAGAGATGAGCTCCAGCCAAGATTTTGAACCTAAACCAGTGAACTCACGGTGCCAAGCACCTGGGAGAATAATTAACTGCCTTTAATCTTTCTTTTCAGGTTGTTGATACCTTAATGTACCTTAAAGAGAGAAGGTTTTTTTAAATTTTTTTTGTTTCCTCTTCTAGAACTCTTTAAAATAATAGTCAGCTTTAATTTAAAGGGCCAGAGAACCTTTTGAAAGAGATAAGATATCATTATATTCTTTGTTTTTAATTCCTTAATAAAAAAAACTGCCTAATTAATAAACCTTTTAGATCAAGGTCAATTTATATGACCTATTTATAAGCTACTTATAAGTATGGTGGAACTAATAAAACATACTATAAAATATGTGCTTCTAAACTACAATGTTAATTATCTGTAAAAAGAAACGTTGATTATTGCGTGTGATTCTTCCTCTGATGTATTCAAAGTAAATGTAGACATAACTGCCAAAAGAATATGGTCTGGTAGGAGAAGGTGGACAGATAGAATGATCCTGCTTTTTTATTAAAGGCAAGCTTCCACTGAAAAGGAGAAGGGATTATTCTAGGCTTCCTGTGTACACGTTCCTGAGTATATGCAATTGACAAGTATGCAGAGTCAAAATAATTTTGTTAATGTTCTTTTCCTTTTGTTCTCGGTGACTGGGCTTAGGTCCAGGTGAGTGAGAGGCTCTGCTCTGAAGCCACCACCTTAGGGAGCTCTGCAAAGTACAACACATGCGCACCAACTTTTAACCCCTCCTGGCACTAACTGCTCTGCCCCCAGGGAAGTGCTTCTCTCCATCTCTTCTCAGTGGTCTCAAGACAGAAAGCTACCAGGCCTGCATGCCAGGAAAAATTACTGTGCTGCAGAGGCAGGGGACAGACATGGCTTCAGAGCACCAGGCAGAGTCCCTCGTGGCAGGACTCAGGTAGAAGGGAAGACAAATCCATCCCTCCCCTTGGAGGGCATGCATGCCAGAGGCTCTTGTGTGATGAAGAATCAGTTTCAGTTAGTGACAAATGTCAATTTTTTAGCCCTTCTTTGTGGTCCAAATCGTGTTTCTGAAATTACTGATGAATCACCATCATATTTGCAACAGGTACCTAGTGGTTGAAAAGCCACTAATCCTGCAATATTAGACAATTTCTGCTCTTCTAAATTTGTATATATATGCACAAATAGATGGAAATACTGATTCCAAGTAGGATTGTTAGTAGTTGTATTTTTATGAAAGTTTTTTAAAAGATTAGATGTTTTTTTTTATTTGTTAAATTTTAAATTCAGGTGTTTATCAGTTTTGACTTAAAATTCTAATATATATTAAATATGATTTATATTTTGACTTTAATTTTAATAGTGATTTTAAATATTTTATTGAAAAGAATTATTATGAGAGCATTAAAAATCCTTTAAAATTTTCAGTTTCTTGCATTTGCTTTAATTTATACTTTGAAGAATATGTACTCATATTTTACATACTTTGAATGAAACTGTATTATTCTTTTCTAATCCTGTAGACCAATGTGAATAATACATCAAATCATGGTTGAAATAGAAAATACCTTGAAGGAAAAAAAAAATACCTTGAAGGTGAGAAAATAAAAATCGTGTAAAGGGAAAATTTAGACTCCTAAAGAAATGATCTGCTTAACTTTTTAAGAACAGAAACAATAAAAATAAAAGTATCTCTTGAAAACATGAACCACATAACATATCTCAAGAGAACATTATAAATTAATGATGATAACATAATGTAATAAAAAATAAATAAAAATTTAAGAATAAAATAAAATATTTTTAACTAAAAAATTATGGATCAAAACAATGACAATGAGCAAGGAAATTATTCTCATCAAATACAAAACTTGAAGGGATTGATTTCTTCTATAAATGAAGATTTTAATTGATGATCCAAACAATGAGAATAAAAAATGAAGGATTATTCATATAAAATTCCCAGCTCAGAAAAAACAAATGCAACTCTGGCTTGCCCAATAAAATAATTTACAGTCATTAAGTCAGAAAATTAAATAAAAATACAAAACTTAGAAGCTTTACTATGTTTATTAGAAAATTATCCTGGAAAATTACCATCATGTCCTTCCGATAGTGGAACATTTTCTAGAAAAACACAATTTGATTCAAATCATTATGATTTTCTGTTGAAGAAGTATGGCGCAAAATTTTGTTGGACATCACGAATAATTCAAATGGACAAAGAGACTATAAAAATTGACCTTTCTATTCTAAATTTAAAGATAGAGTATTTTGCTATTATTCTTATGTGTTTCCCAACCAATCTTCCAGATCAGTTTTGACCAATACAGTGTTTGTGACTGAAACATTCACTTAACACACGTGTGTGTGTCTGCATACTCACACACACACCCCCCTAAAACATAAAACATTTGCTCTGACAAAAGTAAACACACAATTACTAGAACTGAAACTATTTGAGTAAATAATGAACAATGGGTAGTTTTAAATAAAGACAAGTAGGTAAAAATATAGAACACTGGAATGATGTGTGGCACATTTATTTTATGACCCTATTATCACAATGATAAAAAATAGTGGCACGTTTCTAGAATTTGTAGAGTTTTTGTTTTGTTTTGTTTTGTTTTTATTTTAAGATTTTATTTATTTTTCAGAGAGAGATAACACAAGCAGGGCGAGTGGCAGACAGAGGGAAAAGCAGATTTCCTGCTGAGCAGAGACCCTGACTCCAGTCTGGATCCCAGGACTCTGGGATCATTACCTGAGCCAAAGGCAGATGCTTAATGACTGAGCCACCCAGACACCCCTGTAGAAGGTATTTTAAATGGTGTTACTAGAATGGTCAAACAGGTAAAACACTTTTTAAAATATTGTAATAAAAGTTACTACTTAGGATTGACTACTTAAATACTATTAATTAGGAATTGATAATACCTATTAATGGAATTGGCTGTTTTCTTCTTTCCTAGGACCGGCTTTGTTAATTATGAAAGTTAAGATATATTCCTTTTTTTTTTTTTAAGATTTTATTTATTTGACAGACAGAAATCACAAGTAGGCAGAGGAGGCAGGCAGAGAGAGAGAGAGGGGGAAGCAGGCTCCCTGCTCAGTAGAGAGCTAGATTCAGGGCTTCATCACAGGACCCTGAGATCATGACCTGAGCTGAAGGCAGAAGCATTAACCCACTGAGCCACCCAGGTTCCCCAAGATATATACCTTTAAGATATTAATACAATAATAAAATGACAAGCCTTGACACCTGGGTGGCTTAGTCTGTTAAGCGTCTGCCTTCAGCTCAGGTCATAATCCCAGGGTCCTGGGATTGAATCCCTCACTGAGCTCTTTGCTCAACAGGGAGCTGTTTCTCCCTCTGCCTGCCACTCACCCTGTTTGTGCTCTCACTAACAAAAAATTAAATAAAATCTTAAAATATAAAGGAAAATAACAAGTCATTATTCATAGTTTAATTATATAATTACACTATTAATTATAACTATAAAGTGTATTTTTGGAGTTAGAAATCAGTATATAGGACTTTATAGTATATTTATCATACCTGGGGGGTGAAACCCAGAATATTCAGTTCTGTATTTTAAAACTTACCTTGTTAATTCACAGTAAATCTGTAAAAATAACCTTTGAATATAAAAGTAAATATTCAGCTTCATTCCTGAGAAATGAAGAATGCAAATTAAAACTATACTAAGATGCCATCTCTCACCTGTGAAATTGGCAAAAACTGAAAAGAAGAACAATATTCTTTTGCAAGGCTACAGAGACATAGGCACTTTTATATATTGCTGGTGGGAAAGAAACCTGGCACAACAGTTAGCAATATCTAAAGTAACAACACATGTGTTTACATTTTGACCCAGTGATCCTGTTTCTTGGAATTTTTGCTAAAGATACACCTCCAATAATATGAAAATGCAGATACACAAGATCATCAGTTGTCATTGAAAAATGTTGCAAACAACCTGAATCCCATCCATAAGAGTTGTTGAACAGATGTGATACATTCTCATAGTAAACATTCTTATTTTAAAAGGGTGAGGAAGATATTTATGAGCCTATGTGGATTGATTTTCAGGATATTGTTAAGCACAGCATTGTGTCAGGCATTTAATTAATAATGTTTGTGGTAGATTAAAGCTTTTTAAAAATGTATAATTTGGGGCGCCTGGGTGGCTCAGTGGGTTAAGCCGCTGCCTTCAGCTCAGGTCATGATCTCAGGGTCCTGGGATCGAGTCCCGCATCGGGCTCTCTGCTCGGCAGGGAGCCTGCTTCCCTCTCTCTCTCTCTCTGACTGCCTCTCTATCTACTTGTGATCTCTCTCTATCAAATAAATAAATAAAAAATCTTTAAAAAAATGTATAATTTGTTGTGTTACTTTTTACAGGCTTGGTAAGTATTCTTTTTTAAAACTTATTTTGTCTTTATGACAGGGTAATAAAACATGTATTGGCTTTTATTTGATTTTTCTGAAAGGTTTTCCACCAAAACTACCCTAAAACATTTTTCTAAAGCAGCAGTTCCCAAGTTGGCTGAGTAGCACATCAGCCACAGACCTTTAAGAAAATAGAGATTTTTTTTAAAAAAGAAGAAGAAAGAAAAGAAAAGGGAAATAGAGATTTCTTGGCCACCCATAAGTCTGGTGCTGTCCAGAAATCTCTTTTCCAAAGCTCTGTGGCTGATTCTGAGCATCACCCAAGTTTAGGAAACTCTGCTGAGAGTATGTATGTAAAATAGGAAAAGAATAAATTCTTTTTCTGTGGTTTTCGTTTAGAAGCTTGTGGAGTTATCAATCATATCATAATCAGGGTTTAACTATTTGGCCAAAAGTGTCTCATCCTGAAATTGGAGGATTTTAAAGGAAAACTAACAGCAGTGAAGAGTTCTGCTTGTCTCATGCAGAAGTTTAGTGTGGTGATGCCTGTACTTGAAGCCAGTCCACAGAAATGGATTCCTGATCCTAACGTATCCATGGCTTGTGAGTCCGCAAGGTTGTTAATGTCAGTATCTGGTTTCTCTTCTGTAAAATGTGTACAGTTTGGTATTTTTCATATAGCACTGGGAATCAGTGAAGATACACAGATAAGATATTCGTAGAACCTAGTGAGTATTCTAGTTCTGAACATAATTCTCATTCTATATTTAAAGCCAAATTGTGTCCCTATTCATTACAGCTTTTAAAAGTTTAATTCTATATTTAGATTACACCACTTTTATATATTTGTATGTATGTACATATGTATGTATGTATATACTTAACTACTTACCTATTATCTTTTCCATTCATCCATCACTCCCTTAATATTCCCTATAAATTAAAACAAAGCATGAACTTAGGTTACTTGGGAATACTGTTTGCTTTTATTAATGTCAGTGTCTGCATCAGGTGACTCACAGAAAGTTTGAAGTGGAGTCGTAGACTAACCACCTAAGGCAATATGGAAATAACTCTACTGAGGATGAACAGGAGCTCCACACTTCTTTGAAAGGCAGATGAATAATTATGTTCCATATGATCTAATATAAACATTTACATCTGTTAAACATATATCTTTCATAAATCCTGGCAGAATCAAATACAATTCACAAACAGTTATATTATTATGTAATTGCCTTATTTTCTGATGCATATTGTGTGCTATTATTTCAGAAAACATACAAGTAAAATCATATTTATCTTAGATAAATACATCCTGCATATTTTCAATAAAGTGATAGAAGTCACCATAATAATTTAAAAACTACATATGGTTGAGAAAAATGCCAAAGGGGGAAATTAATTTTGATTCTGATAGTATGTTTCCTGAGCTGGAACAGAATCTTGATTTGCTGGTGCAATTCACACCTCTTCATTACTGCTATTAGCAATTCTTTATCTACTTCTGGAGTCTATAAAACCTTAGTGTATCAGGGAGATGCCAAAATCATATGTAATTCTTGATGCTGTGTTATGAAAGTGATTTATTAATAAGCAATATTCGGGCCTCCATGATGAAGTGTGGAGTCCAAATCAATTCACAGAAGGCAGTTCTCAATCTTTTATTTTTCTTTTCATTTTCTTTTTTAAATATCTTCAAAGTAAAATCATGATTATTACAATTCTGAAGCACATTTCAAGTTGGGAACATCATGTTAACTTACTTATCAAGCAATCATATTCTGAATTCTGGTTTTTGGAAAGGTGGCTTTCACACTTTTCCACTGAGAATGACAAGAAAGATATTTTATGTCCTGACATAGTACACAGACCATCCTCCACAGCAACACACACACACACACACATGTGGGGTGAGATCTTGCAGAAGCCTAACTTCACTCTTAATAAAATTAAAATGATGAAGAATTTTTCAAATGGAAAATGAGTCTTAGAGTACGTGTTTATAGATACGGACATTGAGGGCAGAGAAAGGCACTTTTCCAGAAGAGACAAAATTAGAAGTAAAACATACAAGGTCTAATGCTGGTTATCCTACTTCTTTGTAATCATATTCTAGGTCTTCTCTTCTTTGGGGGAAAAAAAAAACCTACTGTCTTAGTCTTTTTGGGGTTAAAATGAAATGTCAGGTGGCTTATAAACAACAGAAATTTACTTCCCATAGTTCTAGAGGTTGGGAGTCCAAAATCATGGTGCTGGAGGATTTGGCGTCTGGTGAGCATCAACGTTCTAGACCAAATCTTTTCACCCTAACCTCACATGGTGGATGGGGTAACAGAGCTCCTCAGAGTTGTTTATAAAAGCCCTAATCCTAATTCATGAGGGCTTTGCCCTCATGACCTAATGGTCTTCTAGAAGCCCTACCTTCAAATACTATCCTCACATTGAGGATTAGGACTGAACATATGAATTTTGGGGGGATGCAACTGTTCAGCCCACAGGACTTACCTTTTTTTTCCCCCTTTATGTACCAAATCCTTTACAATGTCCTGATTAGGAACTGACAGTTTTGTTTTCTTGATAAAGAAATAAAGGCTCAGAGATACTAATACCTTGCCCAATGTCACACAGCTTGTGATTGGTGGAAACTATGTTCATTTGGCTCCAAAACCAACAATACTCTGTTTCTCTGCACAATTTCCTTCTATTCTTCCATAGCACAGTAGAGTTGACCTCATTATTGTCCTTTTAAAAATAAAAAAAGAACCTCAGGGAGACGACTTTATGAAGGTCACACAGAAAGCCTTCCACGTTTTGATTTGATTTTCATCCATAAAATAGAGCTATTTCACCTCTGAGAAATATATTGAAGAAACCAAATAAAATTGAATGTCATAAATATAATGCGAGAAGGAGTGAAATCTTGATTAATAAGAAAGTGCCAGGCCACTATGGCTAATTGAAGGTTAACTAGAGGCTTCTTTTTGCTTTAACCTTTAATGCTAAAAATCCTTTCAAAATAGATGGAGCCACATTCTGGTTCATATAAGTTTAGTGTAATGAACACAATTAAACCTTGCCCTGAGTGGCTTTTTTTTTTTTCTTCAATTTCTGTATATCCTTACGGATTTAGATCATACAGGAAATTGATTTACATTTTTATGGAGAACAGGAAGAAAATTAAATGTGGCTCTTTTGATCAAGTCTATAGTAGGATTTTACATGACCTTTTTCTTTAAAATATAACAAAAACATATCCTGGTCTAGTTGTTTTGTTTCTTTGAGACTGATTCAAGGAGCTTTGTCTGTAGAAGACTACATAATTGAACAGTACCTTATGTCCTTCACTCTCTAAGTGGAATTTTTATGTACTATTCCTTTTTTTTTTTTTTTTTGGCTTATGTGGAGTATTCCCTTATATCCAGGAAAACATGTATTTATTACTTTATGGATTGTTTGGAGAAAATAAAATCTGTAAACTCACTAATTCATTAGAAAGAATATTAAAGGTTCAAGTCTCCCACAGAAAAACCAGTGAAATGCCCACACTAAACAGTTGACCTTAATCACCCTTTGCCCAGACTGCCACCCATCAACCTTCCATTTATGTACCATCTACCACCTTCCCTATTCTCACTGACAGATATTTGTTGGAAGAGAGGGATGAATAATTTGAAATGGGAACAAGTTAAAGCACAATAAAAAGGACATATACCAGAAGTAGCTACTAGGAGTTCTTTGGGTGACTTTGTTGGCTGGTCAAAATCATAGCATTTACATTTTAGCAAAATAATATTAGAAATTATTACTGTTGAAATTAATGATTTTTAAAATAGAACCTAAAATATCTTAGAAATATTTACTCTGTCACAAGACTATAGTTTAAGTATCTAACCATTTATTTACCTTCCAGAATGGCACCCTAGATTTTATTCTTATGGGGGCCTTTCTCAAAATGCTAGATTGGTGGAATGTTGGCTATTCAAGTCTGACTAGGAGTCATCTGAGTCCTACTTATATAGTACTGCATTTGTTGCACTTGTCTTGAATGAATCTTTCATCCCAGGTATATTCTTAGCACCCTAAAAAGGTAAGTAAATAAAGCCAAGAATTGGTAGAGTGCATATAATACTATTTTGTGTAAGCTTGCTTATAAATATCTGTATTTGCAAAAGAATTTTATTTTTTTTAAAGATTACTTATTTTCTATTTTTAGTAACCTCTACGTCTAACATGGGGCTTGAATTCATGACCCTGAGATCAAGAGTCACATGCTTTTCTGACTGAGTCAGCCAGGTACCCACAGAAGAATTTTATTTTTAATTACTTAGGAAGTTTGCTTTCCTTACTTAGGAAGATGTTATAACAGCAGTATCTAGTCCTCTCCTGTGTATAACTATTGATTATTGATTTCTATTCAAAGGAGCCAAAATATTTGTATATCCAAATTAGTTTAGGTCAGTTTATAATAAGAGATATCAAAATAAAGCTTGAATAAGCATTCCCTTTTTTTTTTAAAGATTTTATTTATTTATTTGACACAGAGAGAGAGATCACAAATAGGCAGAGAGAGAGGGGGGGAAGCAGGCCCCCCCTGAGCAGAGAGCCTGATGTGGGGTTCAATCCCAGGACCCTGAGATCATGACCTGAGCTGAAGGCAGAGGCTTTACCCACTGAGCCACCCAGGCGCCCCTGAATAAACATTCTTAAGGACACTCAACCAGTTGATTAACTAGATGTTCAATAAAACCTTCCCTACTTTAGAGACACAGAACTCTTCATATAAGTTTACATTCAGAACATTCCTAGAAAAGGAATCACTAATCTGGAACATTTTGATGATTAGAATTTACTTTGCCAAGAAAATTTTGCTCATACCTATATTCTTGGATTGACGATTCTTCTATGGAAGTCGTTTTGCTGTAATAGGCATAACTTAAGTGAGAATACAGAAATTGTGATGAGAACAAAAGCCTAGTATTTCAAATGGAAGAGGCTATAGTGGACAGATCATCTGGTGAGGCAGTAACAGAGCACGGCAACAGAAAGAGAAGCTGAGAAGTTGCCTCAGCCAGCGTGAAAAATGACCTGAAGGTTGGATGCATACAATCTTAGGACAGTCCTCTTTTTCCCTCTCCATGGTCCTCTTAGGCTTACTGCTGCAATTCAGAACTACCATTTGCAGGCTGAGCTTAACATTTGCCTGAATCTCTCATTATGACATTAAAAAATTGTGGGGAAGATACCAAGTGATCTAGCAGGGAGATCCATAACCAGGCACCTAATTCAAACAGGCTTGGTAGACATAAGATTCTC
This sequence comes from Meles meles, assembly GCF_922984935.1. Taxonomy (NCBI): domain Eukaryota; kingdom Metazoa; phylum Chordata; class Mammalia; order Carnivora; family Mustelidae; genus Meles; species Meles meles. The sequence continues at coordinate 60,811,039 of NC_060069.1, forward strand.
ATTTTCAACATATCGCTTGGAAAAGCCAAATAAGTGCCTTTTGTGTCTAATTGGAAAGAGTTAACAAGTCCATGTAAAACCCAAAATTATATTTTGTGGCAGAAAATCTGGCTCCATGTTTGTGACTGTTATTTATGTTATTAAGAGGGCTAAATGTCACTTATATTTATCACCACATTTGTGGAGTTGGATATCAGATATCCAATTCTTCAAAACTGTCATATTTTGTGGTTGGAGACATATTCTACTAACCACTCCTTTCTCTAACACTTGTCAAGGTGATGACAGAGAGAAAAAGTTGCCTAACCTGATGAAATTTTACTACCCCAATTTTTCTACCTCATCTAAATGAGTCTGGGTCAGCATCTTTCTTTTCTGCTTTCTTCCATCTGTTCTTTTTCCACACTTTCCTAATTTATAATTTGACTGATACTCTGGCTAGTAACCATATTGTTAAAAAGAGATGGAAACATTATATTTTTAAATATTTTTAAATTTAAAAAAAACATATTTTTAAATTTTTAATAAAATAGATTTAAGTAATATAAAACCTTTTTTTTTTCAAAATCCAGAATATGATATATTCTGGGGGACAAATAAATACCATAAAAGGAGGTGAGATTATTACAGATTGGAAGAAATTTAAGATACATTACAACAAAATGAAGTGAGTGGCCCTTGCTTTAATTTCAAATGGAACAAACCTAATATATTAAAGACATTTCTGAGAGAATCAGTTGAAATTTAATAACCTAATGATGCTAAGATACTAAAGAGTTTATGCTGTAAGCTGTTAATGATGTTGATGTAACTTTAATTGAACTTGCAAGATAGCAAGGGGAATCCTGATCACAGCAGAAGCCCAGAGCAGGGTGGCAAAGAAAATAACTAGTTCCATGGCAGCAATGAATGTTCACTGTGGGAAGCCCAAGGACAACAGAAGGGCACACCTGACCAGAGCTCCTTTGTGTCTTTTCAACCCATTGTCTGTGTAAGGGCATAGAGGTTGCCTCTACACTTACTGAACACCACCTAGAAGTTGTTCCATAGCTTCAGGCAAAACATTAAAAATGGAAGGGAGCAGAATCTTGAGGAGATAAACTTTAGGAGACGAGGGTAATGGTAAAAACATGGTTTCAAAGGCTTGTTATATACCTTACACTGTAAAGGCATTAGCCCCAAGTTAACTTTTCTTTAAAATGTTGAAAGATGCAAGGCAGAGGCCCCTCCTTAATCTGGAGAAAAGCCATATAATCTACAAAATTATCATTTTCTCAAACCCAGCAGAGAGCTGAAGTCACAAGGCATTCAAGTAAACTGAATTCCACACAAGGATGCGCCTCATCTAAAGAAAGCCAGCATGCACAAACATACTCACCTTTGTCAGAGCACAGGACATATGACAAAAATGACAAAAAGAAATGAGCTGAAGTCTAACAAATTTTTAAAGACCAAGTGTGGCATCCTGGTTTAGAATAGCTGGTAGAGCCAGACACAAGAGAAATTCACACTCTCTCACATCTTTCCCGCAGACCTCCATCAGGTGCCTAGAAAATCAGAGATAGGGAATGGATAGGGGGGAGACAAGATGGTGGGGAAGTAGGAGGAGGCGCCGTTTCAACCTGTACCCTAAAGTGAGCTGATTACTTACCAAAGAACTCCGATCACCCATGAAATCAGCCTGAGAGCAGAATTACACACGTCTGGATCTCTACGGGGGCAGAAGACGCCAGTGGGCAGGTAAAGTGGAGTAGGAACTTCGGACTGATATTGGAAGATAAACAAAAGGAGGAAGGAGCCACCAGAGGTGACCAATTGGAAAGTAATACCCCAATACGATAGTGCCCTGTGACTGGGGACCAGCACTAACTTGGAGTCTGGTTGAAAGCACTCAAAAAGAGCAAAGGATCATGGGGGGGGAATTGTGGGAATTGGGGTGGCTAGGGACAGGGGCTTAAGTCCCCGGACCCAGGACAGCCTCCACTGCCACTGAGCCAGAGAGAGTGCTATGGAGAAACCAGGTCTTGGTCCCTGAGCTGCCAGCGTGCCCGAGAATGGGTGGGATCCAGCTCTTGTGAGGGGCTGGGAGACTTGCCAGATGGCAGAACGCCAGGCCCTGCCATCAGAGCCTGAGACGCGTGCGCCCCACGCCCTCCCTTGAGAGAGGTGTGGGCTGGCACCAGCCCGGCGCTCACTCTTAGACCCCTGCTGCGCCATCAGAGCCTGAGAAGTGCGCGCCCCACACCCTCCCCTGGGAGAGTCAGACAGGTGCCAGCCGGGGGCTCTTGGACCCGGAAAGACCAGCAACTCCCAGCCCGGGCCAGTGGGAAAATCTCAGTGTGCGATCACTGCTTGGAACCTCTCTGGCAGTCTGGAGCTGCCCAGACCCAGACAGCCACCACTGCCATGGTTGTGGCTACAAGCAGGAGATCCTGCATCCCCAGGGACCACGACTCAGAGCACACTCTGCCAGCGGCCAAGGGGGAATTTATGCGCTCTCCAACACCCACAGGGGAGCAGGCTGAGGATTCTCTCTGAGAGGGAGGTCGGGGTGCAGATTGCTTTCCTCTAAACCTCTTTTTGTTTGTCTGTTTTTGTTTGTATACTTCATAAATCTTACCTTGGGGCCCATTTGGGCTGAGACTTCTCTTTTATCTTCCCTTTTTTTCCTGTCTCTCTCTCTCTCTTTTTTCTCTTTCTTTTCTTTTTTCTCTCATTTGGGTGGGGAATCCTGATTGCTCAGAAGCATTCCAGGGTGCACCTTGACTGCACCATGGTCGATACATTCAGCTACATCTGATCAGTCATCTCTCACCAAATGACTAGGAGGAGAAATGCCCAACAGAAGAAAAATACAGAGGGTGGGCCTTCTACAACAGAGCTAATGGCTATCGACATTGACAATATATCAGAAAGGGAATTCTGGCTAACAATTATCCAGGAAATAGCTAGGTGGGAGAAAGCCATGGATGACCAAACGGAATTGATTAGGGCAGAACTGAAAGCCACCAGGGATGATGTTCAAAATGCTCTCAATGAGTTCCAATTTAATCTAAATTCTCTAAAAGCAAGGGTAACTGAGACAGAAGATAGAATTAGTGATCTAGAGGACAAACAGATAGAGAGAAAGGATCAGGAGGAAGCCTGGAACAAACAGCTCAGAAGCTGAAATCAGAAAACAGAATCAGGGAAATAAATGATGCCATGAAACGTTCCAACGTCAGAATTATTGGAATCACTGAAGGGGAGGAGAAAGAAGTCTAGAAGATATAGTGGAACAAGTTGTCTATGAAAATTTTCCCAATCTCATGAATGGAAACAACATTCATGTACTAGAGGCAGAACGGTTTCCCCCCAAGATTTTAGATTCTCAAAAGTCCTCGAGACACCTGATAGTAAGAATGAAGAATTATAACTGTAGGCAGACCCTCTTGAACGCAGCTAGGACAAAGAAGCTCCTTACATACAGAGGAAAGCCCATTAGAATAACATCAGACCTGTCCACAGAGACCTGGCAAGCCAGAAAGGGCTGGCAAAATATTCAGGGCACTAAATGAGAAGAACATACAGCCAAGAATACGTTATCCAGCAAGACTGACATTCAAAATGGATGGAGAGATAAAGAGTTTCCAAGACCGGCAAAGCTTAAAAGACTATGCAACCACCAAGCCGACACTGCAGTAAATACTAAGGGGGTTTCTATAAAAGAGAAAAAATCCTAAGAATATCATTGAACAGAAATATAGAGAAAATCTACAGAAAGAAAGACTTCAAAGGTAACACGATGGTCAATAAAAACATATCTATCAATAATCACTCTCAATGTAAATGGCCTAAATGCACCCATAAAATGACACAGGGTTGCAGATTGGATAAAACGACAGGACCCATCCATATGTTGTCTACAAGAGACCCATTTTGAACCTAAAGATACACCCAGACTGAAAGTGAAAGGATGGAGAAGCATCTTTCATGCCAATGGGCCTCAAAAGAAGGCTGGGGTAGAGATTCTCATATCAGATAAATTAGATTTTAAACTAAAGACTGTAGTCAGAGATACAGAAGGACACCACATAATTATTAAAGGGACTATCCACCAAGATGATCTAACAATTGAAAATATCTACGCCCCCAATATGGGAGCAGCCAATTACATAAGAAAACTATTAATCAAGATAAAGAGTCATATTGATATGAATACATTAATAGTAGGAGATCTTAACACACCTCTCTCAGTAATAGATAGATCATCGAAGCAGAAAATCAATAAAGAAACAAAAGCATTGAATGAAACATTGGACCAGATGGACCTCATAGACATATACAGAACATTGCACCCTAAAACAACAGAATACTCATTCTTCTCAAGTGCACATGGAACCTTCTCCAGAATAGACCACATACTGGGTCACAAAGCAGGACTCAACCAATACCAAAAGACTGACATTATTCCCTACATATTCTCAGATCACAATGCTTTGACACTGGAGCTCAATCACAAGGAAAAGTTCAGAAGGAACGGAAACACCTGGAAGCTAAAGACCACCTTGCTTAAGAATGCTTGGATCAACCAGGACATCAAAGAAGAACTTAAACAATTCATGGAAACCAATGAGAATGAAGACACTGCAGTCCAAAACCTATGGGATACAGCAAAGGCGGTTCTAAGGGGAAAATACATAGCCATCCAAGCCTCCCTCAAAAAAATTGAAAATCAGGTGCCTGGGTGGCTCAGTGGGTTAAGCCGCTGCCTTCAGCTCAGGTCATGATCTCAGGGTCCTGGGATCGAGTCCCACATCGGGCTCCCTGCTCAGCAGTGAGCCTGCTTCCCTCTCTCTCTCTATGTCTACTTGTGATCTCTCTCTGTCAAATAAATAAATAAATAAATAATCTTTTTAAAAAAATTGAAAAATCCAGAATACATCAGCTGTCTCTACACCTTAAAGAACTGAAGAATCAACAACAAAGCAAACCAACTCAACACGCAAGAAGGGAAATAATGAAGATTAGAACAGAGATCAATGAGGTAGAAACCAGAGATACAGTAGAACATATCAATGAAACTAGAAGCTGGTTTTTCGAAAGAATCAATAAGATCGATAAACCATTGGCCACACTAATCCAAAAGAAAAGAGAGAAAGTCCAAATTAATAAAATTATGAATGAAAAGGGAGAGATCACAACTAACACCAAGGAAATAGAAACAATCATCAGAAATTATTACCAACAGTTATATGCCAATAAGCTAAGCAACCTAGATGAAATGGATGCATTCCTGGAAAACTATAAACTCCCAAAATTGAACCAGGAAGAAATTGACAACCTAAATAGACCAATATCTAGTACGAGATTGAAGCAGTGATCAAAAACCTCCCAAAAAACAAGAGCCCAGGACCAGATGGATTCCTGGGGAATTCTACCAAACTTTCAAAGAAGAAATAACACCTATTCTCCTGAAGCTGTTTCAGAAAATTGAAGCAGAAGGAAAACTTCCAGACTCTTTTTATAAAGCTAGCACTACCCTGATCCCCAAACCAGGCAAAGACCCTACTAAAAAGGAAAATTTCAGACCAATATCACTGATGAATATGGATGCTAAGATTCTCAACAAGATCCTAGCATACAGGATCCAGCAGCACATTAAAAAGATTATCCACCATGACCAGGTGGGATTCATCCCTGGGTTACAAGGATGGTTCAACATCTGCAAATCAATCAATGTGATAGAACAAATCAATAAGAGAAGAGAGAAGAACCACATGGTCCTCTCAATTGATGCAGAAAAAGCATTTGACAAAATCCAACATCCGTTCCTGATTAAAACGCTTCAAAGTATAGGGATAGAGGGAACATTCCTGAACTCCATAAAATCTATCTATGAAAGACCCACAGCAAATATCGTCTTCAATGGGAAAAAGCTTGCAGCCTTCCCTTTGAGATCAGGAACATGACAAGGATGCCCACTCTCACCACTCTTGTTCAACATAGTATTAGAAGTCCTAGCAATGGCAATCAGACAACAAAGAGAAATAAAAGGTATCCAAATTGGCAATGAAGAAGTCAAACTTTCTCTCTTCACAGATGACATGATTCTTTATATGGAAAACCCCAAAGACTCCACCCCCAAACTTCTAGAACTCATGCAACAATTCAGTAATGTGGCAGGATACAAGTCAAAGTCCAGAAATCAGTGGCTTTCTTATACACTAATAATGAAAATACAGAAAGGGAAATTAGAGAATCGATTCCATTTACTATAGCACCAAGAACCATAAGATACCTGGGAAGAAACCTAACCAAAGAGGTAAAGGACCTGTACTCGAGGAACTACAGAACACTCATGAAAGAAATTGAAGAAGACACAAAAAGATGGAAGACCATTCCATGCTCTTGGTTCGGAAGAATAAACATTGTTAAAATGTCTATACTGCCTGGAGTAATCTATACTTTTAATGCCATTCTGATCAAAATTCCACCGGTATTTTTCAAAGAGCTGGAGCAAATAATCCTAAAATTTGTACGGAATCAGAAGAGACCCCAAATTGCTAAGGAAATATTGAAGAAAAAAAAACATAACTGGCAGCATCATGTTACCTGACTTCAAGCTTTACTATAAAGCTGTGATCACCAAGACAGCGTGGTACTGGCATTAAAAACAGACACATAGACCAGTGGAGCAGAGTAGAGAGCCCAGATATGGACCCTCAACTCTATGGTCAAATAATCTTCGACAAAAAAGGAAAAATATACAGTGGAAAAAGACAGTCTCTTCAATAAATGGTGCTGGGAAAACTGGACAGCTATATGTAGAAGAATGAAACTCGGCCATTCTCTTACACCATACACAAAGATAAACTCGAAATGGATAAAAGACCTCAACGTGAGACAGGAATCCATCAGAATTCTAGAGGAGAACATAGGCAGTAACCTCTTCGATATCAGCCACAGCAACTTCTTTCAAGATATATCTCCAAAGGCAAAGGAAACAAAAGCAAAAATGAACTTTTGGGACTTCATCAACATCAAAAGCTTCTGCACAGCAAAGGAAACAGTCAACAAAACAAAAAGGCAACCCACGGAATGGGAGAAGATATTTGCAAATGACAGTACAGACAAAAGGTTGATATCCAGGATCTATAAAGAACTTCTCAAACTCAACACACACAAAACAGATAATCATATCAAAAAATGGGCAGAAGATATGAACAGACACTTCTTTAATGAAGACATACAAATGTCTATCGGACACATGAAAAAACGTTCATCATCACTAGCCATCAGGGAGATTCAAATTAAAACCACAATGAGATATCACCTTTCACCAGTTAGAAGGGCCAAAATTAGCAAGATAGGAAACAACGTGTGTTGGAGAAGATGTGGAGAAAGGGGAACCCTCTTACACTGTTGTTGGGAATGCACGTTGTTGCAGCCACTTTGGAGAACAGTGTGGAGATTCCTCAAGAAATTAAAAAGAGAGCTTCCCTATGACCCTGCAATTGCACTACTGGGTATTTACCCCAAAGATACAGATGTAGTGAAAAGAAGAGCCATCCGTACCCCAATGTTTATAGCAGCAATGGCCATAGTCACCAAACCGTGGAAAGAACCAAGATGCCCTTCAACGGATGAATGGATAAGGAAGATGTGGTCCATATACACGATGGAGAATTATGCCTCCATCAGAAAGGATGAATACCCAACTTTTGTAGCAACATGGGCGGGACTGGAAGAGATTATGCTGAGTGAAATAAGTCAAGCAGAGAGAGTCAAGTATCATATGGTTTCACTTATTTGTGGAGCATAACAAAGAACATGGAGGACATGGGGGATGGAGAGGAGAAGGGAATTGAGGGAAATTGGAAGGGGAGATGAACCATGAGAGACTATGGACTCTGAAAAAAACCTGAGGGTTTTGAAGGGGCGGGGAATGGGAGGTTGGAGGAAGCAGGTGGTGGGTAATAGGGAGGGCACATATTGCATGGAGCACTGGGTGTCATGCAAAAACAATAAATACTGTTACGCTGAAAAGAAAAAAAAATGAAATAAGAAAATCGGAGACAGGGCAAGTAACAAAGTAGAGTTCTGTTCAGTGACACAAGCATGAAGGAGGAGACTTGGCAGCTGCTAGTAAGCAAGCTAAATCTGTACTACTTTTCTGTATGGTTCCTTTTTACAAAACCAAAGTCTTAATATGCTAAGAAGGGGAAATAAGCCCTCTCATTCCCAAAGCATGGGTAAACATGCATTACTTCTGGTGTAGGAGTAGAAGAAGAACCTGTGTGACCCTGTAAGGGGAAGGGAAGCCTCTCGTCCTGAGGACACAGCCAGAGATTCATTCTTGCTGAGCTGGAGGTAGAAGCAAAACTTCTTCTACTTGAACCTGGTGTCCTACCCTCTTGGCAAAAAAGAGATCTGCTATTACCAGAGAAAAGCGAGGTAATCTTTCCCTATAACCACACAGAGTTTGGCTGCCACAGAAATGAGAATCAGGAATGGAAAGAAAGCCCCATCCTAAACCCCAGGCAAAAAATTCTGCTAAAAACTGACCCAAAAAACCCAAAATCTGCCCAAGTTACATGACAAATCTGGCACTAAATGACAAGCACAAACAACGTCTCATTGGACAAGAGCCAGGAAAGAAACACTCTGTGGCATGGCTTTGCAGGTACTACCAAAATCTGAGAGGAGAATTTGAACCCTGAGAAAAATCCTCCAGCTCTTCAGGCAAGCCCCAGCAGATAGAAACCAAACATTGGAAGACCTAAAGCTTATGCTACATCAAAAACAGCTGTTCCAAGAAAAAGCCAAAGCCTGGATCAACTGTTGATATAATGGAATCCACTCCTTACAATAAGAACTTCACTGATGAGGCAAGTAAAGAGCTGGAGGGGTTACCATTTACTGATATAAATGCCACATACATCAGATTCTATAGTTCTTTTCCACACAGTGTCATTCAGTCAAATACTATAAGACACACAATGAAGCAAGGGAAGAAGAGGAAGAAGGAAGAGGAGGAAGAGGAGGAGGAGGGAGAGGAGGTGGAGAAGAAGAAGGGGGTCCCCTGTCTATAGTTGAGTAATAAAACTAGAGAAATGACCCAGATATTAGACAATCAGATGGGTTTTTAAAATAGCAATGATGAATGTGTTAAAGTTTCTAGTGGAAAAGGTGAATTACATATAGGAAAAGATGAGAATTATAGTAGAGAGAAAGAAACTATTTTTAAAAAGTTGAATGTGTGTTAGTAAAAAAGAAAATAATATCAAAGATGAAGATTTCCTTCACTGAGCTTATCGGCAGATGGGATACTACTGAAGAAATAACCAGTGATTTAGAAGATAAATAAAAATTATCCAAAATAAAACATAAATAGAAAAGAAAAAGAAGGAAGGAGGGAGGAGGAAGGAAGGAGGGAGGAGGAAGGAAGGAAAGAAAGAAGAGAGGAAAGGAGGCAGGAAGGAAGACAGAGAACAATATATCCAAGAGCCATGCTGGGGTGCCTGGGTGGCTCAGTGGGTTAAGCCTCTGCCTTCAGCTCAGGTCATGATCCCAGGGTTCTGGGATCGAGCCCCACATCGGGCTCTCTGCTCGGCAAGGAGCCTGCTTCCCTCTCATTCTCTCTCTGCCTGCCTTTCTGCCTACTTGTGATCTTTCTCCCCCTGTCAAATAAATAAATAAAATGCTTTTTAAAAAAAGGGTTTTTTTGACATTTTTGACATTGAACAATGTTAAGTGGTCTAATATGAATTTAATTGGGGACTCAAAAGGAGAATATAGATAGAATGAGGCATATGACATTTAAAGAGGTAATTTTTGAGAATTTTTCAAAATTTAATGAAGAAAACAAACCACAGATCTAAAAATCCCAGAAGACACACACACCTATATGATATAAATCATAGCCACACTGCTTAAAACCAAAGAAAAAGATTTTATCTTGAAGGCAGACAAAAAATAGAAATGGTATACACAAAGAAACAAGGATAAGGATACAGCAAGCCAGAAAGCAATGGAGTGACATCTTTTAAAGTGTTTAAAGAAAGAGAAATTGTCGACCCAGTACTGTATCCCCAACAAAACTATAATTTTTTAAATGAAGTCAAAACCATATTTTTTCTTTGCATACCAACAATTGTGGAGAGAATTCTTTGGCAGAAGAGCTGTGCTAGAAGTATTACAGGAACTTCTTCGGGCAGAAGGTTTGGTACTTGGTAAATTTAGATTTACACAAAGTGAGGAGCACTAAAAATGATAAAAACAAATATAAATATATTTTTCTTATCCACTTTAGAAGATAGTTGATTGCTTAAAGCAAAAATAGAAATGATATATTATGGCTTTTTTTTAACATATTAAGAAGTAAAATTAGGGGCACCTGGGTGGCTCAGTGGGTTAAAGCCTCTGCCTTCGGTTCAGGTCATGATCCCAGGGTCCTGGGATCGAGCCCTGCTTCGGGCTCTCTGCTCAGCAGGGAGTCTGCTTCCTCCTTTCTCTGCCTGCCTCTCTGCCTATCTGTTATCTCTGCCTGTCAAATAAATAAATAAAATCTTTAAAAATAAAAAATAAAATAAAATGGGCAGAAGCCATGAGCAGACATTTCTCCAAAGAAGACATCTAAATGGCTAAGAGAACATGAAAAGGTGCTCAACATCACTCATGATCAGGGAAATGCAAATCAAAACTGTAATGAGATATCACCTCACGTCTGTCAGAATGGATAAAATCAACAGCACAAGAAATAACAGGTGTTGGCAAGGATGTGGAGAAAAAGGAACCCTTTGCACTGTTCGTAGGAATGGAAACTTGTGCAGTCACTACAGAAAACAGTATGGAGGTTCCTCAAAAAGTTAAAATAGAATTACCTTATGATCTAGCAATTGCACTACTGGGTATTTACCCAAAGAATATAAAAATACTAATTCAAAGGGATATACATGCACCCCTATGTTTATTGCACCATTATTTACAATAGTCAAGATATGGAAGCAGCCCAAGTGTCCATTGACTGATGAATGGATAAAGAGGATGTATATATATACACAACAGAATATTATTCAGTCATAAAAAAATAAAAGCTTGCTATTTACAATGACATGGATGGAACTAGAGAGTATTATGCTAAGCAAAATAAGTCAGTCAGAGAAAGACAAATACCATGTAATTTCTCTCACACATGGAATCTAAGAAATGAAACAAAGCAGCAAATGGGAAAAACAGAGAGAGAGATAAGGAAACAGATTTATTTATAGAGAACAAACTGATGGTTACTAGAGGAGGGGAGTGGGGGGATAAGTGGGGGGATAAATAGGGGAGAGGGATTAAGGAGAGCACTTGTGATGAGCACCAGGTAATGTATAGAAGGACTGAATCATTATATTGTACACCTGAAACTAATATTACACTGTACGTTAACTAATTGGAATTGAAGACTTAAAGACAATTCTGAAAATTACAATGAAAAAGCAGATAGTACCAAATTGAATACAAAAAATATTTCTTTCCAACTATATGTCAAAAAAGATAAATTATCTAATATAATTATATATTATGCATTATTTATTACAATATTAAATATATTATAATACTATATTACATATTTAACATAAATATGTTATCTTTGTAATATTGCTACTTTAAATGTTTGGTAGAATTTTTCATTGAAACCATCTAGGCCTGGGCACCTGGGTGGCTCAGTTGCTTAAGTACCCAACTCTTGATTTCAACTCAGGTCATGATCTCAGGGTCCTGGGGTTGAGCCATGTCAGACTCCCTGTTCAGCAGGGAATCTGCTTCAGGATTCTCTCTCTCCCTTTGCCCCTTCCCCTATTTGCTCCCTCTCTCTCTCTCAAATAAACAAATAAATCTTTAAAAAAAAAAGAAGAAGAAGAAGAAGAAGAAAGAAACTATCTAGGTCTGAAGGTAAAAAGGGTTTAATTCTGAATTTGTTTTCATTAATATATATAGAGCTATTTGGCTACAGTTTCTTCTTCGTTTTTTTTTTTAAGATTTTATTTATTGATTTGAGTGAGAGAGAGAGAGAGAAAGAGGGTATGGGGGGGTGGATGCGGTGGGGGAAGGGGCAGAAGGAGAGGCTGAAAGAATATCCCAAGCAGATACTGTGCTAAGCACGGAGCCTGACAAGGCTCCATCTCACAACCCTGAGATCACTACCTGAGCAGAAACCCACATTGGATGCCCAACAAACTGCATGACCCAGGTGCCCTGGCTAAAGCTTCTTCTTGAAAAATTTTTGGTAATTTATGTTTTTCAAGGAATTTGTCCATTTTACCTTAGCTATGGCATTCACTGGCATAAGTTTGTTCATATTCCCTTACTAGCCTTTTAATTCCTGTAAGATATGTAATGATGTCCCATTCTTTATTCTAGATATTGATTCTTTTCTCTTTCTTCTTTCACTTTTACCTTTTCTGTGTTAGTAAGTCCGGCTAAACAGTTTTATAGGGCTGAATATTTAGATAGTATCCTGATGCCTCTCAAGGTTTTGGTTTTAAATGTTACATAGAATTTATAATATAAGTTCTAAAGATCTAGAAGCAAAATGGAAAACTTGCAGAGTAACAATTTTATAATAATGTAATAATAGAAATAGCAGGCATTCTATTTTCAGATGGCAAAAATCTAAGGAGATGAGTAAGTATCCTTTATATCGTCTGACTGTTATCATAACTAGGAATACAATGTTTCACTTGAAGAAATGCATTTTTGTAGTAAAAAAAAAAAACTTGAATAAAAAGCAGTCTTGGGTACTTTGTGGCTCAACATCATGATGTAAAAACAAAAAAACAAAGGAATCTACATTTTATCCTAGGTGTTAAAACCTGTCTACCCAATTAAATAAGATGGTCATGATAAGGCATGTTAATAAAAACCTCCATGAACTCTACTATGTAATATACATTTCTAATTCCTTTCTTCAGATAACCTAATTTCTCTCTCAGATCTTCCAAATTAAGAAATGACACATCATTGTTATGACACAATGAGGTAAGACTTCAAAGCATGAGTGGGTGTCAGGTGGAGAGTACTGCTAACAAAAAAAAAAAAAAAAAAAAAAAAAGTAGATTGGAGTCCCAAATACCATTTTAAAAAATAGTCATGTCTGTTGCTCTCAATCACTTCTTGCTAAAAATGAAATATCACAGGATATAAAGTGTCAGGGAGGCAGTCAAGAGACTTCCTTTAGATTTTTCATTGCATAAAATTAATTGGTTCAATTGAAGTTGGAGGATTGTCTAGGGGTTTCTGATAAATGCACTTTAAAAATCATGTAGTAGTAGGTTTGGAAGTGAGAGGGAGATCTATTTATTAGTACAAGCTGTTACGTTGGAGGAATTTGCAATTTGGTCAAACTAATTCTAGAAATAAATGTTCCCATCAGAAGTTGCCTGCATTGCAATAAAGTAAATGTAAGATAAAGCCGATGCACAGAGGAAAATGTTGTCTTTAGGCAAGGTACAATTTGTTTCTTTTTGTTTGTTTGTTTGTTTTATTTTTATTTTTATTATTTTTAACAGAGTTTATCTATTTATTTGACACAGAGAGAGAGAGCACAAGAAGGGTGAGCAGCAGGCAGAAGGAGCTGGAGAAGCGGGCTTCCTGCTAAACAGGAAGGCCAATGTGAGGCTCAATCCCAGGGCCCTGGGATCATGATCTGAGCTGAAGGCAGATGCTTAACCATCTGAGCCACCTAGGTGCCCCTGTTTGTTTAGGTGAGATCAGAAAAGTAAATCCATTTTTCCTGTTATGGTGCAGAGTAAGTATAAGGCTCTCATCCTGGATATAGAGTCTCCATTAAGGGGAATGGCCCTCAGTGTCATCTGGTTCTCCTTCTTGTATAGCAACGTGTTGTTTTATAGATCAATGGAACAGAGCTGAGAACCCAGAAATGGACCCTCAACTCTGTGGTCAACTAATCATCACAAAGCAGGAAAGAATGTTCAATGGAAAAAAAAACACAGTCTCTTCAACAAATGGTATTGGGAAAACTAGACAGCCACATGCAGAAGAATGAAACTGGACCATTTCCTTATACCACACATGAAAATAGACTCAAAATGGATGAAAGACCTCAATGTGAGACAGGAACCCACCAAAATTCTTGAGAACACAGGCAGCAACCTCTTCGATCTCAGCTGCAGCAACTTCTTCCTGGAAACATCGCCAAAGGCAAGGGAAAAAAGGGTAAAAATTACTATTGGGATTTCCTTAAGATCAAAAGCTTTTGCACAGCAAAGGAAAAAGTCAACAAAACCAAAAGACAACTGACAGAATGGGAGAAAATATTTGCAAATGACATATCAGATAAAGGGCTAGTATCCAAAATCTATAAAGAACTTATCAAACTCAGCACCCAAAGAACAAATAATCCAACAAAAAATGAGCAGAGATATGAACAGACATTTCTTCAAAGAAGACATCTAAATGGTCAACAGACACATGTAAAACTGCTCCACATGACTCAGCATCAGGGAAATACAAATCAAAACTACAGTGAGGTACCACCTCACACCAGTCAGAATGGCTATGTTGGTGAGAATGCAGAGAAAGGGGAACCCTCCTACACTGTTGATGGGAATACAAGCTGGTACAGCCACCCTGGAAAACAGTACAGAGCTTCTTCAAAAAGTTGAAAATAGAGCTACCCTACAACCCAGCAATCACACTACAGGGTATTTACCCTAAAGATACAAACGTAGTGATCAGAAGGGGCATGTGCACCCAAATGTTTATAACAGCAATGTCCACATTAGCCAAACTATGTAAAGAACCTAGATGTCTATCAACAGATAAATGGATAAATAAGATTATATATATATATGTATATATATAATATATATATTATATATATAATATATATACATGTATATGTGTGTGTGTGTGTGTGTGTGTGTATAGGATGGAATGCTATGCAGCCATCAAAAAACCTCTAAAATCTTGCCATTTGCGATGACATTGATAGAACTAGAAGGTATTATGCTAAGTGAAATAAGTCAATCAGAGAAAGAAAATTATCATATGATCTCTCTGATATGAGGAATTTGAGAGGCAGGGCAGGGGGTGGTGAGGGATAAGAAGGGAATAAATGAAACAAGATGGGACTGGGAAGGGAGACAAACCAAAAGAGACTCTTAAGCTCAGGAAACAAACTGAAGTTTGCTTGGGGCTGAGGAGAGAGGGATAGGATGGCTAGAGTTTGGACACTGGGGTGGGTATATGCTATGGTGAGTGCTGTGAATTGTGTAAGACTGATGATTCACAGACCTGTATCCCTGAAGCAAATAATACATTATATGCTGTTTAAAAAAAAAAAAACCACAAACATAAAAATTAAAAAAAGAAGCATGTTGTTTTTCTCCTACCACTGAAAGCCTGTGAAAATTCTATGACAAATGACAAGGCAAGAAAGATTTGCAAGAGTCTTGATGCCACCCTCTCACCAATGGTTTTGAATATATTATATTATATTACAGTATCTAAAATGTAAATAGTCCTTTAGAGTATGCTGTCACTGCCACAGCCTGACTTGCTTGGAGTTCAGTGGTGCTGGGGTCACTTGGTGTGAGTCTGCATGTTAGCATGAAAGCTTGTGAGTGAAGTCAGCCCAGTTACCTTCTTGGGGTCTTGGCTATATTTACACAAAATGGAAATGCTGTAAAGCATTTTACAAAGAGTTGTTCAATGAATTATCCAAGAAAGCGTATGTGAGAACAATCTGTAAATTGTGAAGATATATATAACTTTAAGGATTTTTTATCACTGGGAAAGAGCAGGCAGAGGTGAAATCTGCTCCAGAGAGCAGGGTCAGTGGTGAGTATAAGAGAATCTTTCTTGGTTCTATTTTGGGAAATCTTTTTATCAATCAAGACAGCTATTAATTTGGGTGCCTCGGTGGCTCAGTCGTTAAGTGGCTGCCTTTGGCTCAGCTCTTGATCCTTGGGTCCTGGGATCGAGCCCCACATCGGGCTCCCTACTCAGCTGGAAGCCTGTTTCTCCCTCTCCCACACCCCCTACTTGTGTTCCTTCTCTCACTGTGTCTCTCTGTCAAACAAATAAAATCTTTAAAAAAAAAAAAAAGGTATGTTTAAAAAAAAGACAGCTATTTATTTAACTGCTTTAGTCCTGTGTGATTCTTAAAAGTGCTTGACCAAATAATATAAATCCTTTTAAAGAGCAGGTTTGCTATATTAATGACTTGCTGGGACTTAATAAACTACAATAACCAAATATAACTAATTATTACCATGTTCATATGATGTTGTAGGTAAGGATATAAATAAAGCTTATTCCCTGGACAAAGATAACTGTATGTCTTGCTTATGGGAACCTCAGTCCATGACAGCAATGGAGAAGGAAGGCTCAGTAACTAAGAATAAAAGCCAGAAAATAATAAGGATTCCACTGTATTTTTTTCCCTAATAGAAACTGAATATCTGTCCCCAAATATTGATGAATTTTAACAGATTTTAAAATTCTTCCCTCAAACCTTTCCTTTTTCTATTTTTCCAAAGTCATTTCTTTCATATATGGCTATTTTTCAAAACGCTTGTCAATGGATGTCACTAGAATATAACAGTAAAAAATAAAACCCCACAGTTTTTCACACCTTTGTAGAAACACAGAGATATATTCTGTCATTTCTCCTCTGTGGAGAAGTTAGGTGTTGACTTGTGAATGTGTTCTCACTGAAAGACTTTGTTGTCATGAAAGAGTTAACTGACTTGAGAAATGAGCTTTAAACTCCCTCTGAGGAAAGAACTGTGCTGGTACATCAAAGAAGCATTTGGCATTATTGAAGAGCACTGGAAAAAGACCCAATGTCATTGTCAGAGTCTGAAATCTGCCACAAGTTGTATAGATGAGGGCTCAGGGAAAACAAAACAAAACAAAAAAACCAAACAGACAAAACAAAAAACACAAAAATAAGTTCAATTTTGAGCTTTCTGCATGAAAAAATTAGTTCCATTTCAGTATCTCGTGCTGTGCAGTGACCATGTGTAGGCACTACTCTAGGCCCTGGGAACTTGCTGGTGAATAAGATACAAGTCCCAATCTCAAAGAACTGACAGAGGCCCTGAACAGAGATTTCTAATGCCCTGTGATGTGACAGAGAAACAGGTGACGAACTGCATCTTCAGCCTAACCCAAGCTAACACAACCGAGTAACTATTAAATGGTGAGTAGATATTGGCCGTATCTGGGCAACACTGAAAAAGGAAAAGCATTTAGATTAAGAGTACACACTTGGGGGCGCCTGGGTGGCTCAGTGGATTAAGCCGCTGCCTTCGGCTCAGGTCATGATCTCAGGGTCCTGGGATTGAGCCCCGCATCGGGCTCTCTGCTCCGCGGGGAGCCTGCTTCCTCCTCTCTCTCTGCCTGCCTCTCTGCCTACTTGTGACCTCTCTCTCTCTGTCAAATAAAAAAAAAAAAAAAAAAGAGTACACCATAACCCAAGGAAGTTCAGCATCACAGCGACACCAAACGTGAGAGGGGAAGACAAGAGACATGGGTTGGAGAAATAAGGAAAAGTCTTTATGATGGGACTATTGTCTTGTGAAGGAGCAAGGAGGTTGCACTTTATTCTGTGCATATAGTTTCAAAAATTATCTTATCATACACTTGACCTGGAAAGGTTCTCTTCCTTAATACAGACTCCTACTCTACCCCTTACCCTTTAAATAGTTATACTCAGTACACTCAGGATGGGGTCTGGCAATATATCACTGACAAAGAAAAATTTCCCATTGAAAAGCAAATGGAAAAACACATTATAGAAGTTAAGTCCATCAGCAATCACAAGACATGTAATTAAATTTTGCTCTCATATAGTGATTCCATTTTTGATATTTAATACTTTTTACAATAAACCAACAAACTCTTAACAAGTAGAAGATAAGAATTTTCTTAAGTTAGTAAAGGGTATCTCTCAAATCTATTGTAAAGAAAATGTCTTATTTTGAAACTTTAGAAACTTTCCCTCTAATATCAAGAACAAAACTGGGCACTCGCTATCACTATTATGTAACATCTCACTGGAATACTTGATAGCAGGAGGAGGAAAAACAGGAGGAGGAGAAGCAGGAGAAAGACAGGAGAAGAGATAAAAGGAGAGAAACAGAAAATACAGATGTTCATGAAAATAAGATTATCAGCTAAGAAAATAAAAAGAAATCTAGAGTAAATAATTAGACTCAGTTAAAATATTTTCCAGTATTGTCAAATACAAGATTAAAAAGAAAATTAGTATTTATATACATTAGCAATGATCATTTAGGAAGTGAGATTTTAAAAAGGATTTGACAGTATTCATTGTTTTTGCACAACACCCAGTGCTCTATGCAAAATGTGCCCTCCCTATTACCCACCACCTGTTACGCTAAAAAAATAAATAAAATGGCCAGAGCCCATTTTGCATGGGAGGGAGGGCACGTTTTGCATGGAGCACTGGGTGTTGTGCAAAAAGAATGAATACTGTTACGCTGAAAAAATAAATAAAATGGAAAGTAGGATATTTCAAAAAATAAATAAATAAATAAATAAATAAATAAAATGGAAAAAAAATCGTAAAAAGGATTTGACTTATAAAAGCAAATGGAACTATAACGTATCTAGAAATAAATCCACCAAAATGTGTAAGATCTTTTGGGAAAGTATTCCTAAACTTTTTTTTTTTTCAAAAGATTTTATTTATTTATTTGACAGAGAGAGATCACAAGTAGATAGAGAGGCAGGCAGAGAGAGAGAGAGGGTTAACCCTAACCCTAACCCTCTCTCTCTCTATTCCTAAACTTTTGAAGGTCATAAAACAGCCTGAATAAACAGAAAATATATAAAATTATTGAATGGGAAAATTCATTATCATAGTACATCAATTTCTCCACATTATCTGTTAATTCAATTCTACTAATTAAATTATAATTCTATTATTTTTTCCAACTATTGCTATATTTTATTCATATGCTTAAGCCACATGGAAAAGACATCCAAGCAGTTCTGCCCCGTGTCAGGAAAAGTTTCCAATCAACACCAATTATGTGGTGATAAATAATTAGAAATGGTGAGATCTTTGGGTCACGACTAACAAAAATTTCTATAGGACATTTTTGTGGCATGTGACAAAGTCGTTCTAAAATTCAGAGAAAAATAAAGATTCTAAAAGAATTTTTTGAAAAGTTTTAAAGAAAAAATATGAGGTAGGTGTCACCCCCTACAAAATCAAGGCATTTTAAAGTTATGATAATTAAAAGTGTTTTACTGGCATAAAGATAGACAAACAGCTTGATGAAATAGAGAGAGTTATCTAGAAACACACCTACACATATCCAAAGTTGATAGAAGACAGACAAATTGAGTTGGGGAAATGTTGGCTGATTGCTAGCTAGAATGACTGAACATCCATATGCCAAAAAGAAACAAAACAATGAACCTCAAGCCCTATTTCATACCTTATATAAAAGTTAATTAAAAATGGATCATAGACTTAAATGTGAAAGAAAAAAAATAAAATTTCTATAAGAAAACAGCAGAAAATCACTGAAGCCTTTAGACTAAGCAAAGAGTTCGTGGATATAACACCAAGGCATGGTCCGTAGAAATCTTTATCAAAATAAAAAGTACTGCTGTATGAAAGACTTTGTTAAGAAAATGAGAAGACAAGTCACAGAAGGGGAAGAAAGAAAAAAAAAAAAAAAAAAGACTTTCTACCCAGCTTGGAACTCCTTAAGAGGAATTGTTCACTCTGGGGCTTCCTGTTGAGTTGGCCAAAACTCAGCATCCATCAGTGCCTCAGGATGGATAGATCCATCGGAGACTTTCACTGCCCAGCTAGCTTGCCTTCCTTCTTCCCTTACACAAGTTCAGATCCATTTCCCAGTCTGTGTGTTCTCTGCCCCCTCCTGCTTCTTTCCCTTTACCTTCAGAGTCTGATCCACCAATAAAGAAAGCCCTTGTTCTCTTCCCTCTGCCTTACCATCTCCTTTTTAGAGAATATAGACTAACACTGTACTAAATGCTAGAAGACAAGGGATCATCACCATGAGGACTGAGTGAAAATGTTAGTGACCCAAGAATTTTATGCACAATAAATCTGAAATCTGTAAAAGAGACAGAAACACATTTTGTAATGGACAAGAGCTAGAAAAATATAATCCCCGTATACATTTTTGTACTAGATTTCTATTGTTTAGTATATTCAACTTTCCACTATGCACTCATAGAATAATTAGAGAAATTTAATTCATTTTCAGAAAAGAAAACACCACAGCCACCCCACACCATCGCTACATTGTCTTGTCAAACCACATATGGCTGAGGGAGTAAGTGACTAAATTAATTAATTAAATGTGCCCGCCACATTTAATATTATTTTTGTGTGTATTATTGAGAATAGTCACGAATGTCTTGAAAAAGGAGACTGATAAACGAAGACTATGTATTAAAGTATAATACAAAAAAGTTAAAAAGTAACAAAGAACAGAAACACCTAAATATACAAACAGATATACTGAGGGAGAAAATACTTTTAAGCACATGATATTGGCAAAGCATATAAAGAAATACAATATTCAGTGTGTTAAGATTATAGAAATATAGCCACTTCTATTTTATACATAAAAATGAAGGGAAAAGCTTTACAAAAATTTTTGAGGGCAATTTGGCAATATGAAATAAACTCTTTAATAATGCATACAAAACAAACAAAAAAGTAAAAGAATAAAAAAATGCATATGTTAGGGGTGCCTGGGTGGCTCAGTGGGTTAAAGCCTCTACCTTCAGCTCTGGTCATGATCCCAGGGTCCTGGATCATCTGTGCTCTCTGCTCAGCGGGGAGCCTGCTTCCTCCTCTCTCTCTGCCTGCCTCTCTGCCTACCTGTGATCTCTCTCTGTCCAATAAATAAATAAAATCTTTAAAAAAAAAAAAAAGCATATGTTATGTGTCCTAGGAATTCCACTTCTAATGCTTAATCCTAAAGTAATATTCCTATGATACATACCAAAATTTGGTTTTCAGAATGCTTATCATTACGTTTATAATAAAAAAAAATGTGTAAACTAAGTTGTTAAAATTAGGGCATCGAAAGAACAAATTGTGATTTGCATATAATGAGATACTCTTTTTTTATTATTACTGTGTTATGTTAGTAACCATGCAGTACTTCATTAGTTTTTGATGTAGTGTTCCATGATTCATTGTTTGCCTATATTGCAATATGTGGTATTAAGGAGGGCATATATTGCAATGGGATATTCTTCTAACATTTAAAAACAATATTGTAAAGTTGGTTTTTTTGACAAATATATCATATACAAAATACTGTTAAGTGAAAAAATTATAAAACATATGTGAGAAATACTAACAGACTCTGGATATTTATTGTAAATAAACTTTATAAACACAGTATTCTGTTCAGAAGTTTAAGTAACATAGTAAATGTCACCAATTAATTAGTGGCAAAGCAGGATTAAATTCAGAGTTTCCTGATTCAAAGATGCAACTTTCAGCTACACGGTATGGTAATTTTAAAATAGTTTTAATAAACACATTAATATATTAAAAAATCAAATAGGTCTAAAGAGCTTGTACAATGAAAGCAACAGTATTCCATCCCATCTCTCCTCTATGCCAGTTCTACATAACAATCAACTTTAAGTTCTTTCTGCTCATATCTCTTTGTACACATTAGCTTGTTAATTATGTGGGGTTTTTTGTGTTCTGTTAGTTGTGTTCCTGCAAATGTCTCATATATTCATGACTTAAAGTATATGAAAATTAGTACTGTTACAATTTTCAAAGACCTTAGAATATTATAACTGTTTTTATATCCTCCTCTCTTTTATGCTTTAATCTTGGATTAAATTAATATATAATTAATAATGCATAATATATTAAGTAACATAGCATGTACCATATAAATCATAAATATATAATGATAAATTATATATAATAAATAATATTATAAATAATAAAATAATATATTAATAATGCATGAATCAAATAATTTTTTATATATTATATATGCTATAAATATCATATTATATATAATTTATATCACCAGATTTTATTGTTGATTTTATAAATCAACATTCACATTTACCCACATATATACTTTTCCTATTGCTCTTGTTTTCTTCCAAAATTGCCACAATTTCTCTGTATGAAGAATTTTCCTTAGTAGTTTCTTTAATACGATTCTGCTGCTGCTGAATTATATCAGTATTCCCTTTTATTCTATTATCAAAATGTTCTTCATTTTCTCTTATTTTTTGAATATTGTCAATGAATACAGAATGCCAAGCCAGAGGGATGTTTAAGCTCCCTTTCCTCCCAATATTTTGAGGATATGATTCCATTGTTCTTTGATTTCATTTTTTGTGCTCAAGGTCAGCTCTCATTCTTATTGTTTCTTTGAATATAATATGTCATTTCCTTTTCTTTACGTGTTTGTTTTTCACTACTATGACTTCACCAGCTTAAGTGTTTTATTCTGTTTTTCTTTTTAATTATATAGGTTTACAGAATTTGTTGAATCTGTGATTTAACAAGATTTTAGAAGATTCTCAGCCATTATCTTTTCAAATACTGTTTTTATACTTTTTTTTCTTGCTCTTCTACTTTTTGGACACTATACACACTATACATATGTTAGGCTTTTAAAAAACTTCATATGCACTGTGTCTTACGTCCCATCCTTTGATTTCTCTATGCCCTAGTCTGGATACTTTCTTCCGATACAGGCATGATTACTAACTCTATCACCAATTCTCTCTTTTGTTATTTCCATTCTGCTGCTAAACACATCCATTTGATTCTTAATTTCAGTGATGTTTCCCAATTTAGAATTTCCCCTTGATTTTTAAAAATAATTTCTCTTTATCTGCCCAAATCCTCCATCTCTTAATTTCTTTTCATCACACTTATTTATTTATTTTCAGTTTTTATTTTCTGGGTCTGCTTCAAAGTTCTCCTAACATCATGAACATTTCATTCTGAGGATAGTTCTTGTATCTCTTTCTTGGTTTTATTCCTAGTTTTTCTGATGTACATCCTCAAATGCCTTTCTCGGGAAGAGTGAATGAAAAGTAAACTTTATGAATTCTTACATGTCTAAAAATAACTCTTACTTTCACTCTTAATCAATAATTCAGTTGACACATAGACCAGTGGAACAGAATAGAGAGCCCAGAAATCGACCCTCAACTCTATGGTCAACTAATCTTCGACAAAGCAGGAAAGAATGTCCAATGGAAAAAAGATAGCCTCTTCAATAAATGGTGCTGGGAAAATTGGACAGCCACATGCAGAAAAATGAAATTGGACCACTTCCTTACACCACACACGAAAATAGACTCCAAATGGATGAAGGACCTCAATGTGAGAAAGGAATCCATCAAAATCCTTGAGGAGAACGCAGGCAGCAACCTCTTCGACCTCAGCCGCAGCAACATCTTCCTAGGAACAACGGCAAAGGCAAGGGAAGCAAGGGCGAAAATGAACTATTGGGATTTCATCAAGATCAAAAGCTTTTGCACAGCAAAGGAAACAGTTAACAAAACCAAAAGACAGCTGACAGAATGGGAGAAGATATTTGCAAACGACATATCAGATAAAGGGCTAGTATCCAAAATCTATAAGGAACTTAGCAAACTCAACACCCAAAGAACAAACAATCCAATCAAGAAATGGGCAGAGGACATGAACAGACATTTCTGCAAAGAAGACATCCAGATGGCCAACAGACACATGAAAAAGTGCTCCACGTCACTCGACATCAGGGAAATACAAATCAAAACCACAATGAGATATCACCTCACACCAGTCAGAATGGCTAAAATTAACAAGTCAGGAAATGACAGATGCTGGAGAGGATGTGGAGAAAGGGGAACCCTCCTCCACTGTTGGTGGGAATGCAAGCTGGTCCAACCACTCTGGAAAACAGCATGGAGGTTCCTCAAAATGTTGAAAATAGAACTACCCTATGACCCAGCAATTGCACTACTGGGTATTTACCCTAAAGATACAAACATAGTGATCCGAAGGGGCACGTGTACCCGAATGTTTATAGCAGCAATGTCTACAATAGCCAGACTATGGAAAGAACCTAGATGTCCATCAACAGATGAATGGATAAAGAAGAGGTGGTATATATACACAATGGAATACTATGCAGCCATCAAAAGAAATGAAATCTTGCCATTTGCGACGACGTGGATGGAACTAGAGCGTATCATGCTTAGTGAAATAAGTCAATCGGAGAAAGACAACTATTATATGATCTCCCTGATATGAGGACATGAAGAAGCAACATGGGGGGGTAGGGGGATATGAGAAGAATAAATGAAACAAGATGGGATTGGGAGGGAGACAAACCATAAATGACTCTTAATCTCACAAAACAAACTGGGGGTTGCTGGGGGGAGGTGGGATTGGGAGAGGGGGAGCGGGCTATGGACATTGGGGAGGGGAGGCGAACCATAAGAGACTATGGACTCTGAAAAACAACCTGAGGGTTTTGAAGGGTCAGGGGTGGGAGGTTGGGGGAACAGGTGGTGGGTGATGGGGAGGGCATGTTTTGCATGGAGCACTGGGTGTTGTGCAAAAAGAATGAATACTGTTACGCTGAAAAAATTAATAAAAAGGGAAAAAAAAAATAATTCATTTGAGTCTCAAAAAGAGCCTTAAAAAATGTTTCCCACATGAAGGGTTTTAATTTTTTACATCCAGTGTTGCTAATAGTAAGTATGATACCACTTTGTTTCTTTGTTCTTTTTCATTTGTAGATGAAGTAAGGATATGTGTAGGGGGGCAGCTACCTGGAGTAGCTAAAAAGATATAATTAATTACTGCCATATTTTCAAGCCCTTAGTCTCTCTCTCCTTTACCTCGGAAGTTTGAGTCCTGACTCCACTGAAGTTTTGTTGTACATATTATGAAATGTTTCTTTCTTTGCTTTATGATAACTTTCAACACATCAGTGTGTTTCCAACTGCTTCCAGTCTTCCAGAAGTATGTTTATCTTTCTTCTTTTTCACTCTTTAGCCCTATCTTATGGTAGACTTCATTGCTTAGGGTTTATACTTTTAAAAAAAGGTCTTACTTCTATACACTATCAGAGAATGAAAAGCGAATGAGTTTGCTGCAGTACTCTCTTGAGTCAGAACTCATGACACTTTTGAAATAAATGAGCAGGTAAGTGAAGGAATATTTCATTACAGCCACTTATTTATTTTAAGAATCAATTGTAACATCATTGAGACATCTCCATACTTTGCCTTCAGGATTTTTCATTCTGCTATTTATTATGCCACTTGGTTTCTGATGTTTGGATTTATAATGAATATAGGTTAAATCAAACGGTTGTAACCTAACACTTTCTTTGCCTACATTTTTTTTCCATAATTCAGACCAGGAGCTTTTGCTTCCTAAAGAAGCTGGGATAAAAGGCATTGGCCGAAGATTCACCAGCATAATCTTAATATTGTGAATCTCTATAAATTCTTCAATAGAGATGAATTTCAATGCCTCTAGTGATTGGCATCACAGAATTGAAAGGACTTCAAAAAACCTCTGTCATCAATCATGCATGGTGGTTCTTTACCTAGACACATGTTAAAGGATTTAACGGGTTCTTATGATGTGTGCACCTTGAAATTTCTGAGTTTGATTTAAAAGAGCTCACTAGGATATAATTAACTCAGAACTTAGAGCCTTGTGCATAATTTAGAGGTAATTACGGTTCAAGGAAATAATAAGCCAACTTTTCAAATTCAAACAAAAAACAATCTGGAAAAATAAAATTAATCACTGGCAATTACTGAGTTAAAATATCTAACTTATTACCTGAAATGCTCCCATGTAATCACGCATTCAACTGTAACTGAGCCAGTAATTGTAATCATAATTAGGAATGTGCAGGCATTAAAAACTCCAAAGATCATAAAACACATGAAGCTACTATTTAAAAAAATAACTGCTTCAACTTTCCACCTGAAAAGTTTGTAATATAGTTTAAAGTCCTTAATTGTGCCTTACAGACCTCAACCTTGTAATGATTTGAAATGGTTCTTAGAATACAATTTTGTATAATTTTGGAAAATAAGTTTAAAAAATTAATAGTAGAGTCTTGTTGGTTCACTTAAGTATTTGTAACATTTCTTCTGAGATCTTGTTTGAATATTAATTGTATTTTAAAGCAATCTATATGCTCACTACAAATTCTTTGCCATGTCTCATTAATAGAGGCTGGAGTTAGCCTGTTTTATTTATCCCTAGCTTTGAAAATAATAACAACAACTTCAGACGTTTCATTACATTCCAACTAGCTTCTCCTCCCTGGTTAGTCCAAGTAAATGGAAATTTTACTGTACCTAACAATAGTTTTAAAGTCATCTCTCACAGAAACACTTATTCAAACTATAAAATGACATTTCTTTCTGTAATCCAACAAGAAGAAAAATTTCAAGTTTCAACAATTTGTGAAGATTTATTCATCGGGAGGAAATATTTAAGTCATTTTATTTTATTTTTTAAATATTTATCAATTTTTTAGAGAGAGAGAGAGCGAGCGAGAGAGCGCATGTGAGCTTAGCGGGGGGTGGGGGGTGGGGGTTGGAGTGGTGGCAGTGGCAAAGGGAATCCTAAAGCAGACAGCTTGCAGAGTTCTGAGCTGGACAGGGCTGGATCCCAGGACCCTGACATCATGACCTGAATCAAAATCAAGAGTCAGGCATTTAAAGTACTGAGCCACCCAGGTGTCTCTGTTGACATCATTTTAAATAAAAATCTGTTCCATGACTTCTCTTAAACTGAAGAAAGCAGCATCCTTACTTACCTCCTATTTTCCATATAAGTCTCAGGTTTAGGTGTGTCCAAAATGCTGCCACCAAGTCTGCACATTGTTCCTTTCTTTTCGCATTCTACAAGACTCCCTAAATTGAATTTTGGCAAGTTGCTTTGATTATCATGATAAGTAAACATTAAAAACAACAACTATAGGGCACCTGGGTGGCTCAGTTGGTTAAGCAACTGCCTTCAGCTCAGGTGGTGATCCTGGAGTCCCAGTATCAAGTCCCACATCGGGCTACTTGCTTGGCAGGGAGTTTGCTTTTCCCTCTGACCATTCCCCTTCTCATGCTCTCTCTGTCTCTCTCATTCTCAAATAAATAAATAAAAATCTTTAAAAAACCTATAAAAATAACTCAATTGTTCTTCTTATATAGAAAATAGTACAAACTTGAAAATAAAAATCATTTAAAAATATCAGTTATTTGGCATATTGTAGACATCAGTAGTTGGTTCCAGAATGAAAGTAATGAAATCTTGACACAAAAAAATGAGACTAATTCTTGGTTAAAAGACAAAAAACAAAAACAAACAAATAAACAAAAACCCTTAAATGAATCTGTGGAACTTAGAAATATTACCAAGGAGATTCAAGAAATGCCTAAGTCTAATAAAAGGGAGATCAAATTGTTCCCTTAGAATATAGCCATAGCAATTCAATGATCTGAAAAAGAAGAAAAGTATTAACACAAACAGCCTGTATAATGTCTAGCAAAAGATATACTTTCACCAAGAGGAAAACTGGGTCAGAATAAGTCAGGCAGGCGGAGTTGGTCTGTCTATAGTTCATTGTATCCAGTGGGAAGATGGCTATGTCACAGTTTCATAGCTTGAATATCATCCAACCACTCCCTTTACTCTGATTCTATGCCTAACAAATACACTTCCTATAATAATTTGGCTTTTTATGTACTTTCATAGAATATAAGGGATGTGCTAACCAAAACAGTAATTTTCTTGTACATTGTGTATATAAATATCTCATGCTAAATCAATAAATTGGTAGTTTTGTTTTTATAGCCATATCTTTTGAATCTAATTATGGAAAACCAAGATCACCAAATAAGCTGAATCAGAACACTAACAAAATTTGTGTTTCTTGGGCTGTAAGTCTTAGGATTTGTACTTACATTATCATCTTGTAAAACCCAAATACGTAGGGTGCCTGGGTGGTTCAGTTGTTAGGCATCTGCCTTCAGCTCAGGTCATGATCCTAGGATCCTGGGATCAAGCCCATAATGGGCTTCCTGCTTGGTAGGAAGCCTGCTTCTCCCTCTCTCTCTCTCTCTCCCTACTTGTGTTCCCTCTCTTGCTGTTTCTCCCTCTGTCAAAATAAATAAATACAATCTTAAAAAAAAAAAACCCAAATACAGAATTCAGTTGGACTTCTTCTCAATAAATATTTACATTATCCCTTCAATTTTATGAATAAGAAATGGTATTCCATGGTAAGTATTCACTTTTGTTTTTATATTATTTATTCTTCATTTACTCAAGAAATATTTATTGAGAAATTAGACAATTATATCAGGTATCGTGCAAAAGCACTGACATCCCAAAGAGATTTTGGTGTGATGTGATGGAATGAACATTCTATAACTAATAGTTCTCATTGACTCTGCATGAACAATGTGCCAGGCACTGTTCTAAAAACTCTTATGACTATCATTCCATTTAATCTGCATAAATACTCAATGAGATATATTTATTCTTATATTTTGTTTAGTGATGAGAAAACTGAGATGGCATAGGTTAAATGATGTCTCACAATCACTCAACTGGGATACAAAAATCAGAGGCAGAGTCTGTAAAGCATATGGACTCCTCTGGCAAGAAAAAGACAAATTAATTACACAAAAAATATGTAAACATAAATGATAATCTTTTCTATAAAAGAAAATGTATAATAATATTTGAGAAAGGTGTGAAATAAGACCAGATAAGTAGACAGGGAACGAATCATGAAGACTTTTTTGTACCATGTTAGGTGGGAGCCACTTAAGGAGTTTTAACAAAAAAAGATGTGGGCTCTTTTAAAAGATCATTTGGTTGTGACACGGAGAAGAGAATTAAAAAGAGCATGGGTGGATGTGGAGAGATCATTCAGAAGGAATTTTAAGAAGCCATGTGAAAAAATCCTGCAGTGGTGGTGGAGATGGGAAAGGTAGACCGTTTAGCAGCTTAGGATGTACTATCAACAGAACCCATGGAGGGTCAAGAAAGAGGAGTATGTCAAAGACAAATTGAAGAATCTGACTTGCCCAGCTGAATGGATGGTAAAGCCATTCCCTGAGACAGAATCATCTTCTAAATTATGCCTTCAAACTCTTCTTAATACTACACTTAAAAAAAAAAAAAAGATTTATTTATTTATTTTAGAGAGAGAGAGTGCAGGAATGGAAGGGGGATGGAAGAGCGGGAGAGAATCCTTAAGCAGACCCCGCTGAGTGCAGAGCCCACTGACTGAGCCGCCAGGCACCCTCCCTAATACTACAGAGCGTCAAATCATAGCCAGTTGTCCCCTCATTTTCTGATGTGTGTTTCCTGTAAGCACATTATTGTCTCACTGTAGGCCTGTGTTTTTACTTGAAGGATGCAGAGAATGATCTCTCTCAGTCTGAAATACTGTTCTCATTTGTCCCTTCCTAAACCCTGAAACTTCCCCACTTTTTCTTATTAAAAAACAAAAAAATAAAAAACAAAAAAAAACTTTATCTTTTTTGAGTAGTTTTTGATGCACACTAAGTCAAACGTATAGAGATTTCCCATATATGTCTTGGCCCCACATATACACAACTTCCCCCATGATCACCATTCTCCACCAGAGTGGTGTATCTGTACAAGTGATGAACCTACATGGATAAACCATTATTGCCCAAGGTCCATAGTTTGCATTAGGATTAACTCTTAGTGTTGTATACACTCTATGGTTTTGGACAAGTATGTGATGATGGGTATCCATTATTATAGTATCATACAAAGAATTTTCACCATCCTAAAAACTCTCTGGTCTCCACCTATTCATCCTTTCCCCCACTTATGACAACCACTAGATATTTTTAATCATCTCCATGGTTTTTGCTTTTTCCAGAATGCTGTGGAGTTGGGAATCATACAGTATGTAGCATTTTTAGGTTGGCTTCTTTCACTTAGTAATATGCATTTAAGGCTCTTCCATTTCTTTTTATGGCTTGATAGCTCTTTTTTTTTTTTTTTTTTTTTTTAGTACTGAGGAAGATTCCATTTTCTGGATGTACCACCATTTTTTATTCATTCACTTACTATGGTACATCTTGGTTCCTTCCAAGATTTGGCTGCTATAGATATCCATGTTCAGGTTTTTTTGTGGACATAAATTATCAAATTGGGGTAACCAAGGAGCACAACTGCAGGAACATATGGCAGAAGTATATTTAGTTTTGTAAGAAACTGGCGTACTATCTTCCAAAGTGACTGTGCCACCTATCAGATTTTTAACCTTGCCCATAGACCCAATTCTTCTTAAGGACTTAATATTTGCCAGATATTACATACTTGAAGCCAGATAATTATTGAAGATTTTATACAATAGCATCCCCTCCAAGACATCCTGTCTCTTAATCCTACCTCACTAGCAGCCCCTCAGATCTTTCCTTCAACCTATTTTATAAGAATTACTTCATTTGTTTTTGAATTCTAACTACTTCTTGGTATACCTGCCCCCCTGGCCCCATCTTTAAAGATGTGTTGTACTGTAACTCCATTTTCCTCATGCCAAGCATAGTTTGTTTTGGAAACAGTAGAGTCTCTATTTGTTGGTAGAATTATATTGAAAAGAGATCCATGGTAAACACTTTAATACCTGGGTAAGTATGCAGATTCCTAACAAGAAAAATTCAGTTGGCTGTGAGTTCAAATATATTAGAAATCATTACAAAGAAACTATAATTATAAAAATAATAATTGGAGAATTAAAGATATGCATTTTTCTAAGGGCTGATGCCTCTTATAATATGTGTCTTTTTTTAATGTTCCCAATATTTCTAGATCACTGATGAAGTGGCTCAGTTTTGCAGTGACTCAGGGAAGCATTCAACTAATGCAGAAAATCATGCTTCAATGGGGAGAGAAGAACTTAATCTTCATTTCAGATCCATGCCCTACATTTTTCGGCAGCAGTAATGACTGTCTTTATGGCAGCTGTTTTCTACGATTTCATCAGCTGATCTTGAGGAGTTCTACAGTTCCTTGGAAATATAAAAACTAAAATACATTTCCTGAAAACTTTGAAAAGTGGGGTGAAACATTAATCAAAACTAAAACAATCATCTGTAAGAGTTGTGTCATGTGCCTGGCACTAGAACTATTACTGGTCACTGAAAGGAAGGATCAATTACATTAGTGATTCGTCATTATCCCTGAGGAATTCTACCAGAGTGCTCTCACAGCTGATTGAAGTGCAGGGGAGGAAGAATCAGGAGTGCTGTGAAGGACAAAGTTTCTGCAGTTTTACATTGTTTGACTATATCCAGATTCTGTTGTGAATAAAGCTGTGGTACTTGGAAAAATCAGTCCATTAACTGTCATTAATCCCAAATGTAAAATGAAGGGGAGAAATGCAGTGGATGTGGTACAAAGAGCATAGAAAAGATGACATTTACATAAACACCACCTGCTAATTAATGACCTTGGCCAAATTCCCTACCTAATCTCTTTGTACCTTCATTAACTCTTCTGCAAAGTGGGAATGATAATAATACTACCTCAGAGTGTTGCTGTGCACAGATTAATGTGTTAATACAGGAAAATTGCTTCGGCCACATGGTAACCATCAGTAGGTGCTATTTTTGTTGTGGTGGTTGTGATTTCCCTGAGATGCCTTTGATTTAATTAGTTTAATCATCTTTTACAAGTTCCAGCCCAAGTGAGGTCTCCTCGCGGGGGTGGAGGCCAGAGTGGTTCCTCTACTCTTTGAACTCCTCCTCCTCCATGGTTCCTTAGTAAGTTTGAGTCTTTTTGTCTCTGTTTTTTATTTGGTTCTGGGGACACACCTTCCCCCATTACAAAACAATACCCTATGAATAAATTCTCTTCCCTTTAACCCCTGTCCTTCCAACCTCTCCCATCTTTTCTCCTCATTTCCTGATATGGGAAATGGTCATTTGGTTCCATTGGGCCCCCATCTGGGTTCCATTCTCTTCCCAGACAGGGCTGGGAGGTGGGAGTGTAAAGGGCAGATGAACATCAATTAGATTTCTTCCACTCTCAAGTTGGGCTTTCCCTTACTGTTCCTAGAGTATCTCTGTCTCTTCCTTACCATGATTTTGTTGTCCTAGTTCTAGTGCCTGCCAGGCTTCAAAAAATGGCACAAAGAAAATAATGATGCTACGATATCAAAAAACCCTCTTTTGAAAAATCACAAATGATCTTGAAAAATCCAAATCAAATCCTGCCAACTCCTTTTTAAAGCATGCCCATAGCATCTCATATTTAGAATAGTATCCAAACTTTACACTATGGCCAACCAGACCCTGCGTAGTCTGTCCTCTGCCCCCTGTTCCCACTCACCACTCACCACTCCCTCCTCCTCTGCACATCACTTGCCCTTCCTCAGTTTCTGTAAAATTTAAAGTCTTTTCTACTTCAAGACATCTGCCTGAAATTATCTTCCATTACCTCTTTTCCTAACTCTTTTGTCTCCACTGGGTTTCAGCTTGTCAATTTTGTTGCAAGGCTTTTCCTTTCCTGACCTCTCCATCTAAATGACATTTTATGAATTTTCATAACACCTTGTATTCACTCTGGAAGATTACTCATAATTTATAATTATATAGTTCTGGTTTGATTGAGTTCTAAATATTGATCTCCTCCAGTAGGTTCTGCATGGACTGTGGCTATCTTGCTTACGGCTGTGTCCTTATGGATTCAGGAGTGTACTTATTTTAAAAATGTATCTATGAATTCAGTGTGTGGAAAACATCAAATGCATAGTGTTTAGAGTTCTGTAGTTGTTACCAGCTGTGGACCTGGGGCTATTACTTCTATGAGCCTCAGGTTCCTCATCAGTAAAATGGAATCATGTTCCTTAAAGTCTTATGATGAAATCTTATGCTAGATTCACTGGGCAGGTGATTAACAAAAAATCACTCAGGGATGGTCATCTGGCCTTCCTCCACCACCCTTGCCTCCCCACAATCCATTTCCACTGCCAGTATGTTAAAAGAGAAGCTGGAGGGAGGTGGGATTGGGAGAGGGGGAGCGGGCTATGGACATTGGGAAGGGGAGGCGAACCATAAGAGACTATGGACTCTGAAAAACAACCTGAGGGTTTTGAAGGGTCAGGGGTGGGAGGTTGGGGGAACAGGTGGTGGGTAATGGGGAGGGCACGTTTTGCATGGAGCACTGGGTGTTGTGCAAAAAGAATGAATAGTGTTACGCTGAAAAAATAAATAAAATGGAAAAAAAAAAAGAGAGACTATGGACTCTGAAAAAAAAACAGAGGGTTTTGAAGGGTCGGGGGTGGGAGGTTGGGGGAACAGGTGGTGGGTAATAGGGAGGGCACGTATTGCATGGAGCACTGGGTGTTGTGCAAAAACAATGAATACTGTTATGCTGAAAAAATAAATAAATTTAAATACTGAAAAAAAAAAAAAAAAAGAGAAGCTGGATCACAGTATTCCTCTGCATCAAACTCTCCAGTGTTCCCCCAACTCCTCTCGGATTTCTTGGAAACACACACCCCCATGGTCTGCCTTCTCTTCCCCCGCCACCCCCTGTTTCCCAATTTACTCTCTGACTACCCCACCCCTCTCTGCCGGCCACCCTGATCCCCTAAATCATATCAAGCTCACCAGGCATACTTCTGCCTGGAGCCCTATTTGTAAAGTTTTTCGGAAAGGATCTCTCTCCTGTGACTATTCTCATTGCATCTGCTTTTTGCCCTCATCACTCCCCAACCTCTTTAGGCTGCTTTATTTTTGCCATTTTCCCTATTCAGCCTTCAAGACATTCTAGCAATTTCTTATCTATTATGTTTATTTTCTGTCTTGCCTCACTAGAATATAAACTCTATGGAACAGACAGGTTTGCTCATCATATTAAATGCTGTAACTGTCACATTTAGAAGAAGGTCTGCACTATGGTAGGCACTTAATCAATATTTTTAATTAACAAATGCAGCTATTATATTAAGATTAT
The DNA here is from genome assembly GCF_922984935.1 of Meles meles. Taxonomy (NCBI): domain Eukaryota; kingdom Metazoa; phylum Chordata; class Mammalia; order Carnivora; family Mustelidae; genus Meles; species Meles meles. The sequence continues at coordinate 60,845,075 of NC_060069.1, forward strand.
TATTATAACTATATGGAGATAAAATCTATTTTTCTGAGGCACTCTCCTATTCTATCCCTATTTCCATAATAGAAAATGCTTAATTATTTCTTATCACAAAACTTTCAAAACAATTTATCTTTCCAGAGAATTAAAGGTAAATAACTTAGCCAAAAATTGCCTTGCATTGAGAGGCAATTTGGACTCTCTGTCATTCGGTCATTTTTATTTGAAATATCCAGTTTTTTGGGGTTTTTTTGTTTTTTTTTATTTTATTTCTTATTTTTTCTATAAACATATATATGTATTTTTCTATAAACATATAATGTGTTTTATCCCCAGGGATACAGGTCTGTGAATCGCCAGGTTTACACACTTCACAGCACTCACCATAATATTTTTCAGGGGATCCTCTCTTTCTAATCTGGCATTCTAGCTTTCCTCACCAATTGCTCTATCTTATCAAAGCTGAACATTTGCATCAAACTACAGAGAGAAAGCACCAGGGCCTTTTTAGTCTTCCCTGTCCATGGACTCTATCCTCAGGCTCCATTAGGTGATTATAGAGCCTGTCTCCTTCACTTGTGTGTCTGGTTTGCTCTGCCTCGCTGATCTTGATTTCCTAGTTTTGCCTTACATAATCTTGCTGCTTCTTGTTTGCTCACAGAAATCATAGATTGAGTGATTAAGGAATTAATTTTGTTAAAACACCTCAAACCTTTCCCTGGCAAGGTTGTCACATGAGAGACACAGAAGAAAAAGACTCCTTTAGGATACAAAATTATGGAAGAGAATGAAAGCCAGCGAGAAGTGAGACTTGTCTAATTCCTCCAGGGCAGACAGACCATGTGTGACTCTACTCTTGTAGCCCAAGCACTTAGCGTGGTGTCCAGTTCCTAGCAAGATTTGAACAAATGTGTCCTGTAGAATATGTTGGTAAAGGTGCGCACAGGGCAGCAGCACTTCTTATAAATCTGCAAAGGCTTCTTGACACTATGTGGTTGCTTTCCATCAGAACTCTATCATCATGTCCACCAACAGATGAATGGATAAAGAACATGTTATATACATATATATACATACATATATAATGGAATACTATGCAGCCATCAAAAAACCCCAAAATCTTGCAATTGCAATGACGTGGCTGGAACTAGAGGGTATCATGCTGAGCGCAATAAGTCAATCAGAGAAAGACAATTATCATATGATCTCTCTGATATGAGGAATTTGAGAGGCAGGGTGGGGGTTTATGGGGGGAAGGGAGGGAAAAATGAAACAAGATGAGACCGGTAGGGAGACAAACCATAAGAGATTCTTAATCTCTGGAAACAAATGAGGGCTGCTGGGGGGTTAGGGATAGGGTGGCTGGGTTATGGATATTGGGGAGAAATTTGTGCTATGGTGAGTGCTGTGAAATGTGTAAGACTGATGAATCACAGACCTGTACCCCTGAAACAAATAATACATTATATGTTAATTAAAAACTTTTTAAAAAGGAACTCTATCATGACTAAGCAGTTAGTACAATATATTCATATGTACATATTTCCTGTATAACATATTTAGGAACAATAGTCCCTGGCATCACCCCTTCACCTGCCACACTGTCTTCTATATGACATCACTCCCCTGCTTGAAACCCTCCACTGACTTCTCCATACCTGCAGGATTAGGTGTAAATAGCTTAGTCCAGACCGGAAGGATCTCTGTAGCATGTTGGGGAGCAGTGTGCTAAGCAGTTAAGGAAATAGGCTTTGAAATCCCTCTGAGCTAGACTGTATTACGACTTCATCACTGACTAGCTGTGTGATCTTGAGGAAGTCACTTTTCTATGGCTCAATTTCCTCAATCATAAAATGGAGACATTAAAATGTCCTCAGAGTGTACTCAACAATACTAAATTATATATGGTGTTTATCATACACAGAGTAAATGCTAAGCAAATGGTGGCCATTTTCATTGATGCTGTTAACATTATCTATCATCTTCAGTTTATCTCTTTGGGCCTCCCTTTCCATCCAGCCACCCTCACCATCCTGTCTCTCCATGTCCTACCTGTGCTCTGTACTCCTCTTGTTTTCTGAATCACAGTCTAGCTCTGTGCCTCTGCATGGGTCATTATCTCTGCCTGTGCTTCCCCTTTCCACATTCTCTGGGTAGCATTTGGAGCTCCAATGCATCTTGGAGACCTGCCTCAAACAGCACCTTTGCTGAAGCCCTTTTTAGCTTGTACCTCCCTTTATAGCAGCATTCAGCTCATCTTTCCAGTACAGGTAGAAGGACAATGTGTGGGGTTGTTGGAGATGTTTATTTCATCAGAGTTAAATAAACTCTGTAAGTGGCAAGAAATATAATAATTTAAAAAATAAACACTGTCCAGAACTGCAATAAGTTCTGTTGTAATTCAGGAGTATAAAAACCTCTAAGAAAAATAATGAGCAAGCCTTAAATATTTTTATTATTTTTACTGGAATTCCAAAATCAAAATCAATTCTCTTCACTGCAGTTTCTTTCGCAGATCTATCCAGTGTCCTGGAATCTGGTTCATCAATAAATAGTTATTCTACAAGTATTATCCGCATGACAATGTTATATATCCTATTTAGATCCTTAAAAAGTGCTATGCCTGATAAAGCCACATCCTGTCATATCCCACTGACAGATGCTTTTCCCATAGGAAATGAGGACTATCAGTAGCATCCTTCATAGGCACGGATTCTGGGTAATGGTAATGTATCAGCATTTCCATTATTTTGTCTTCATTTTGGTGGCATGATGTCATAATCTAGCATTAATGACAGATTCAGACTCAATAAACTCTTCTATAAAACCACTGCTCATAGGTAATTGATAACAATCAGGGACAAACATTGGTTGTATGGCATCTGTAGCAGTGGGAGGAACAAATACAGAGATATATGGTGCTGTTTCTCCTGCCACCTGTGCTGGTGGACGGGGGGTCGTCCTCAGGAAACCAGCAGAGATGAGCAATACTCAGGACAATTGCCCTGTGAGGTATCCAGTAAGCAGGAGCGTATTTTAGAGCACTTCCACTGGAGACACTTTCCCCGTCAAACAGCATGTTAATGAAGTGTTCTTCTTCCCTCCTTCCCTTCCTTCCTCCCTCCCTCTCTTCCTTCCTTTCTTCTTTCCTTCCTACTCTTCCTTCTTTTCTGTCCCTTCCTTCTCTTCCTTTCTTCCCTCCTCCTTTCCTTTTTTTTTTAAACAAAAAAGAAGTATCTAGGGAATTAAAAATTAATCTATCTTTAAAATTGCTAAAAGCCATTTTCTGATTTCTTATCAGTCTGTGGGAGGGGAAGAACATTCCAAGAAGTTTCCATGGAGTGAATTTTTCCTAATAGCCAAGGATTTAGAAACAATTTGAGAGGTTTAAGGAGTATTGACCAGAAGCTGATTGTGGCCTCCAAGACAGGCGTGGGTTTTCCAGGATTGTTGGATTTACACGATATAACAAAATGACTCTGAAAGCTACTTGTTCCACAGTCCACTGTCACAGGAGGGTTTATGGCCAACAGGGCAGTTGCTTCACATGACTCACAGCTGTGATGGTACAAATAATCTGTTCTTCCTACTGCATTTATTTAAAAGAACAGATTTTGAAATACCTGTCTTGTGCTAAAGAACAATATCAGAAACATAATACGTGTGAACTTTTAAAATATTCATACAGCCCCACGGAGGAGAAACTGAGGCTGACAGACCTAGAACCTGGCCAAGATCACACGGCAAGTGATGGATCCGCGTTTAGCACCCGGAGGTACTGGAATCTGAACTCCCTACGCCTCATCCTGGCTTCTTGCTTTAAAAGGAATTATTTCATTTCATTTTAAAGGGCTCTATTATATGGTGGTTTGTTGTAGCTGATACCCATTTCTTTTCCCACGGATATTTTCCTCACATCAATCTCAAGGAACTAGAGATTAAGGCTAGAATATAAATCAACTTACTCCACTTCAACGAATAGAATTTTTTAAGATCTATACTCCCTTTTTATGGCTTTTGTTTATGAGAAGGCGATGGCTCATTTATTCACAGTTTAGCTTTTGTGTTTTACATTGTGCAATGAGGTGGAATTCTAGGAACTTGTCATAAATGTGTTTCCAAGCAGAGAGCCCTTTGTAACAAGACCAGAACTAACGAATATTTGTGGATTATGATAGTAATGATGTTTTAGTGAGCAGATACCAGGAATGACAGTTATTGAACACATACATTATTTTTTTTAATATTTTATTTATTTATTTGACAGAGAGAGGTCACAGTAGGCAGAGAGGCAGGCAGAGAGAGAGGGAGAAACGGGCTTACCCACTGAGCAGAGAGCCCGATGCGGGGCTCGATCCCAGGACCCTGAGATCATGACCTGAGCCGAAGGCAGAGGCTTAAACCGCTGAGCCACCCAGGCACCCCTCAACACATACATTATTTTTAAATGTCTTGCTATATACTCTTTTGAGGTTAAAATAATTTTTTTTAAAGATTTTATTTATTTATTTGACAGACAGAGGTCCCAAGTAGGCAGAGAGAGAGGCAGAGAGAGAGGAAGGGAAGCAGGCTCTCCCCCGAGCAGAGAGCCCAATGCGGGGCTCGATCCCAGGACCCTGGGATCATGACCCGAGCCAAAGTCAGAGGCTTTAACCCACTGAGCCACCCAGGCGCCCCAAGGTTAAAATAATTTTTAAGGGCAAGGTATTACTATTTGTTTCACTCATAAGAAAACTAACTCATCAGTACAATAACTTGTCCAAGATCATCCAGAGAATAAGTGGAAGAATTGGACATTGAATCCAACTTGTCTAACTCCAAAAGGTCTCATTCTATAATATTAAATAGCCCAACCAAATAAGAGGGGAAAGTAGTCAATCAGTCAGCAGTGCCTTCAGCTACAGGGAAGAGAGACACATCTACAGTGAGCCAAGCAATAGTGACTTGTTTCCATAGACCAGGTCCAGAGTTGAGCAGGCCAGCACTAGCATGGTGGTTCAAAGAAGTCACCAGAGAATGAGGCTTCAAATCACTTCTGATCCACTCTTTTAGAATGTGGTGTCAATTCCCATGATCGCAGCTGTGCTATCCTCTACTGGTTTAATCCCCCACTGAGGGCAAGAAGAAGGTGTGAAAGCAAGAGGCTCATGCTAGCTGAATCTACCCTGTTTTATCGAGAAAATAATAGCTGTCTCAGCAGTGTCACCTGCTGACTTCACTTACTCACCACAACAGTGCTGCATGAGCACTCTCCCGGGTAAGGGAACCTGGGAGATGGATGTGCATGCCAAGTGCATACATGAACAATGCACCATGAACAAAACTGGAGTTGTATTAAAAGGGAAGGACATATTTGGGGTTGGCTGGCAGCAGTATCTGGCACAAAAAACTGATCCTGGGAAAATGAGAACGAGAGGTCAGTAGAAAATTAATAGAGAAATCTATAAAGCCTAGAAAGAGATGATCCATTATTTCACATAGGAAAATATATTGGACAACTAGATAAAAAGGATCATAAGGGAACTGTTTACTCAACCACTTAAGTGTATTTTCTGTTAACCTTCCTATTGGTCTAATTATTTGAGTACCAAGAACAATATCGTACTGGTAGCTAGATGGTTCCATTTATACTGCAAGAAAAACACCTACTTAGGACACTCAAATACAGCATAAAGATTCAATTGGAGAAATGGTCTCTTGGTTTTTAGGGTGATTTCTGAAGTAACCTATGGCCCTATTCATAACCCAAGTCATCAGTAAACAAATCAACACTGTAGACCCCAGACATTTTAAGATAGAAATCACTATCATAGTGCTTTGGGAATCAAACATTTTTGCCTCTAATCTTGACTAAAAAATAAAAGGAAGGGATGGAGGAAGGAAGGGGAACCAAGAAGAAAAGATAATAAAAAGGAAAAGAAAAGAGAAAGAAAAAGAAAGAAAAGAAAAACAAAAATTTCAGATAAGAGTTTCTTTAATCAACACTTCCTAAACTGGGGCTAGTTACCCTGATAAACTGCCAAGCTGTCAAACTTGAGATACGTCAAACTGCCTATTGAGGAAAATGGGTCCCTTTCTTTCTAGAGATGAAATCTCCAGCACAGACCTAAAAATTTATTATAATTATTCTTTCTCTGTACAATTCATGGTTATATGTACATCTATATGCACAAGGAATGTTAGAAAGAGGAATTGAGAGGAAATTAGAATCTCTTCCCACCTCAGGATCAATCTTAACAACATAGAACGAGCAGGTGTTACAGCATGTGTGTTAAATTGGAAGATTTGCGCAGCCCTGTACATGGAGCCCTTGTAAATTCACAAAGCTCGCCATCCTTTTCCAAGATTCCCTTGTGAAATTCTGCCTGATCCTGTGCTCCCATAGCAATTGGTGTATCCTTGTATTAACATGTGTCTCCCTGTGTTTAGTTATTAGTGTACATATGTGTCTTCTCCACAAGGCTATGAATTTCCTAAAGACAGAAGCACTATATAGGAAGTTGAACTTGAAAACGATATACAAGGGATGTTCTGAATTCTCGATCTCTAGAATCTTTAAAAACCGTTGCTTCGATAGAGACATGTGTAGAGACAAGAGGCTAACCTGGATGACCCTTTCAAGACTTCCAGATCTAAAAGTCTGTTTTAAAAGGCATTCCCTTAAAGATAAAATCAGAAAGCATCTATTTGGTTATCCAAAATACAAAGTAATTTCATTTTCTCTCTCCCACTTAATTGGCTCCTTTGCCAAAAGCACATTTAGATTTTGAGTCTCAATAAAGCTACGATGGTAATCATAAAAGATTTAAGAGGATTCATATCTCATTTCATTACTGTAAAACTACTGCCTAAACCCTACCTATCTCTATAGGCTGGAAACAGCTAGTACAGGAGCAATATCTGTTCTACTAATCATCACTAATAGCTCTTAACGGGATTGAGAGTATTGAAACACCATCATTGTCATATAGCTGGGTACACAGAGTAATATTAGAAGGAATGTGTTAAATTGTACATTTCACAGACGTTTTCTTAAAGAGAGGAGCGCCAAGTCCTGCTCTTATAAAAGAACAGAAAGAGCTCAAACTCCTTCTGAGGGGTGAGAATACAGGGGTTCAAAAATGATGTCCCTGAGAACTTGGAAAGGAGGGAACAGGACTGGCTCTGAGAGTTAAACTGGGAGATCAAAGCAGAGCAGAAATATGCAAAGTCGCCTCCAAAGGACAGAATGACTCTGAGACCTGCAGGGTTTGACCAAGGCCGGATGAACCCTAAGCGTATTTCTAAGGAGAGAATATTTTACTCACAGAGTTTGTCAGCTACAGAAGCACAGAAAACACCAGAACCTGGAGATCCCTAGGGTAACATGGGCATTGCTTCTTAGCCGGGTTCTCCTCAGCTTCCCTTGTAGACTTAGTAAGATGAGAAAGTGTACTTACCATCCACCTATGGATTAATCACCCAGTTGTTGCTCTGGTGTGTTTCATGCTTGTGTACTTTTTTTTTTTTTTTTTTTTTTTTAGGATTTTATTTATTTGAGAGAGATTGAGAGAGTGCACATGCGCAAGGCAGGGGGAGAGAGGGGAGGAGGGACGAGGGAGGGGCGGCAGAGGGAGAGGAAGAAGCAGACTCCCCAGTGAACAGGAAGTCAGATGATGTAGGGCTCAGTCCCAGAACCCTGGGATCATGACCTGAGCTGAAAGCAGAGCTTTACTGACTGAGCCACCTAGGCACCCCACTCTTGTGTACTTTTAAGTCAAAGTGAGTTAGTCTGATCTAGCTCTATCTTGTTCATTGCAGTATTGCCAGTATCCAGGATGGTGCCAAACATAGGGATAACTCAGTATTTTTTTTTTTTTTTTCGGTTGAATCAATAGTGCTGAGACCTGACAAGAGAGAACCAGTGGGCCTTTGAGTTGGAGATTCTGGAATACAGGGACCAGAACTGAAGAACTGATTATTAACATTATCAACAGAATGATTTGGGGAGGAACTTCAACAATCCTATTTTCGTGGATGAAACAAAGTTCTGCCTTCAGAAAAATTGTCTAACCAAAATAGGAGCAATTTAGAGGGAAAAGGTGTCTTATAAAACAGAGTGTAATGATTTTTTTTTAAAGAGCAGAGTAGCTATACTTAAGAGTTAAGAAATATGGATTTTGTTCTTCTCAGTAATTATTCTTCTGAGCTTTGATGTCCTTTTACCATTCTAAACCACAGTTTAATCATTAAAATCAAGTGTTAGTCATAGATAATCTCTGATGTCATTTCCAGAGCCAAAATATCCTTTCTTAAGAAGAAAGAAATGATAGGCTAGACAGATCACAAATCAAGGCTTCCAGAAGCAACTAGTACAAATAGCAACAAGATTTCTAATAATGTCACATGAAAAGTTTGGTATCTAAGAACCTTGATGTTGTTCTATCATTTGTAGTGTACATATTAAGTAATTATTTCAAAAGTATACTTGAGTATGTTTATATATAAGTATATTTATATTTAAATATAGTTAATAAATATATAAAATGTAGATATTATTTGCACAAAGATATTTCTCTGTGTATAGATAATGTAAATTGCCTGGCTTCTGTAAGCTAAATTATTCTAATTTTTTTTAACCTTTTCTGATAATGTCATTTTTCACCTTCTGAATTATTTCTATTTTACATCTTCTTGTGAATACAAATATCTTGGCTTTATTTTAAAGTATGAAGTCTGGAACTGGCCACAATCTTAGGTAAGACTCTATCCGTCCAGGTATGGAATGGAGAAATAATGTTTTATTGTTGTTCATATACATTATACTTATATCTGAATATCCAAATATCATCCTAGTTAACATTTTGCCATTCTTTGAAGTGTTATCTCTTTACTTTCAGCTTTAATTGCAGCACTAATGGTATGTTTTAACCCTGATTTCATACTAAACTATAATGTTTATAAAGAAGCATTTTTCCACATTGTTACTAATTCTTCTAATTGTTTAAATGACTTAATAATATTCTATCATGTCAGTGCACCATAATTTACCCAACCATTTTTTTCCTCTTTTTGATATTTTGGTTATTTTCTTGTTTTTGCTAGTATAAGTAAATAAATAAAAATAGAAATACAAAATACTATCTTGTGTTTTCTCTTTTTGTTCCTGATCAAACTGGCTAGTGTTTAATTTCATCTACTCTCAAAAATTGGTTTTGAGTTTATTGATTTTTCTCTATTCTCTTTCTATTTCATTGATTTATACCCTGATCTTTATGTTTCTTTTGCTTACTTTTTTTTTTTTTTTTCGAGCTGAAGGCAGCAGCCTATTTATTTATTTTTTTTCAGCGTAACAGTATTCATTCTTTTTGCACAACACCCAGTGCTCCATGCAAAACGTGCCCTCCCCATCACCCACCACCTGTTCCCCCAACCTCCCACCCCTGACCCTTCAAAACCCTCAGGTTGTTTTTCAGAGTCCATAGTCTCTTATGGTTCGCCTCCCCTCCCCAATGTCCATAGCCCGCTCCCCCTCTCCCAATCCCACCTCCCCCCAGCAACCCCCAGTTTGTTTTGTGAGATTAAGAGTCATTTATGGTTTGTCTCCCTCCCAATCCCATCTTGTTTCATTTATTCTTCTCCTATCCCCCTACCCCCCCATGTTGCTTCTCCATGTCCTCATATCAGGGAGATCATATGATAGTTGTCTTTCTCCGATTGACTTATTTCACTAAGCATGATACGCTCTAGTTCCATCCACGTCGTCGCAAATGGCATGATTTCATTTCTTTTGATGGCTGCATAGTATTCCATTGTGTATATATACCACATCTTCTTTATCCATTCATCTGGTGATGGACATCTAGGTTCTTTCCATAGTCTGGCTATTGTAGACATTGCTGCTATAAACATTCGGGTACACGTGCCCCTTCGGATCACTATGTTTGTATCTTTAGGGTAAATACCCAGTAGTGCAATTGCTGGGTCATAGGGTAGTTCTATTTTCAACATTTTGAGGAACCTCCATGCTGTTTTCCAGAGTGGTTGCACCAGCTTGCATTCCCACCAACAGTGGAGGAGGGTTCCCATTTCTCCACATCCTCTCCAGCATCTGTCATTTTCTGACTTGTTAATTTTAGCCATTCTGACTGGTGTGAGGTGATATCTCATTGTGGTTTTGATTTGTATTTCCCTGATGCCGAGTGACGTGGAGCACTTTTTCATGTGTCTGTTGGCCATCTGGATGTCTTCTTTGCAGAAATGTCTGTTCATGTCCTCTGCCCATTTCTTGATTGGATTGTTTGTTCTTTGGGTGTTGAGTTTGCTAAGTTCCTTATAGATTTTGGATACTAGCCCTTTATCTGATATGTCGTTTGCAAATATCTTCTCCCATTCTGTCAGCTGTCTTTTGGTTTTGTTAACTGTTTCCTTTGCTGTGCAAAAGCTTTTGATCTTGATGAAATCCCAATAGTTCATTTTCGCCCTTGCTTCCCTTGCCTTTGCCGTTGTTCCTAGGAAAATGTTGCTGCGGCTGAGGTCGAAGAGGTTGCTGCCTGCGTTCTCCTCAAGGATTTTGATGGATTCCTTTCTCACATTGAGGTCCTTCATCCATTTGGAGTCTATTTTCGTGTGTGGTGTAAGGAAGTGGTCCAATTTCATTTTTCTGCATGTGGCTGTCCAATTTTCCCAGCACCATTTATTGAAGAGGCTGTCTTTTTTCCATTGGACATTCTTTCCTGCTTTGTCGAAGATGAGTTGGCCATAGAGTTGAGGGTCGATTTCTGGGCTCTCTATTCTGTTCCACTGGTCTATGTGTCTGTTTTTGTGCCAGTACCATGCTGTCTTGATGATGACAGCTTTGTAATAGAGCTTGAAGTCCGGAATTGTGATGCCACCAACTTTGACTTTGTTCTTCAATATTCCTTTGGCTATTCGAGGTCTTTTCTGGTTCCATATAAATTTTAGGATTATTTGTTCCATTTCTTTGAAAAAAATGGATGGTATTTTGATAGGGATTGCATTAAATGTGTAGATTGCTTTAGGTAGCATAGACATTTTCACAATATTTATTCTTCCAATCCAGGAGCATGGAACATTTTTCCATTTTTTTGTGTCTTCCTCAATTTCTTTCATGAGTACTTTATAATTTTCTGTGTATAGATTCTTAGTCTCTTTGGTTAGGTTTATTCCTAGGTATCTTATAGTTTTGGGTACAATTGTGAATGGGATTGACTCCTTAATTTCTCTTTCTTCAGTCTTGTTGTTGGTGTACAGAAATGCAACTGATTTCTGTGCATTGATTTTATATCCTGACACTTTACTGAATTCCTGTACAAGTTCTAGCAGTTTTGGAGTGGAGTCTTTTGGGTTTTCCACATATAGTATCATATCATCTGCGAAGAGTGATAGTTTGACTTCTTCTTTACCAATTTGGATGCCTTTAATTTCTTTTTGTTGTCTGATTGCTGAGGCTAGGACTTCTAGTACTATGTTGAATAGCAGTGGTGATAATGGACATCCCTGCTGTGTTCCTGACCTTAATGGAAAAGCTTTCAGTTTTTCTCCATTGAGAATGATATTTGCGGTGGGTTTTTCATAGATGGCTTTGATAATATTGAGGTATGTGCCCTCTATCCCTACACTTTGAAGAGTTTTGATCAGGAAGGGATGCTGTACTTTGTCAAATGCTTTTTCAGCATCTATTGAGAGTATCATATGGTTCTTGTTCTTTCTTTTATTAATGTGTTCTATCACATTGATTGATTTGCGGATGTTGAACCAACCCTGCAGCCCTGGAATAAATCCCACTTGATCGTGGTGAATAATCCTTTTAATGTACTGTTGAATCCTATTGGCTAGTATTTTGGCGAGAATTTTTGCGTCTGTGTTCATCAAGGATATTGGTCTGTAGTTCTCTTTTTTGGTGGGATCCTTGTCTGGTTTTGGGATCAAGGTGATGCTGGCCTCATAGAATGAGTTTGGAAGTTTTCCTTCCATTTCTATTTTTTGGAACAGTTTCAGGAGAATAGGAATGAGTTCTTCTTTAAATGTTTGGTAGAATTCCCCTGGGAAGCCGTCTGGCCCTGGGCTTTTGTTTGTTTGGAGATTTTTGATGACTGTTTCAATCTCCTTACTGGTTATGGGCCTGTTCAGGTTTTCTATTTCTTCCTGGTTCAGTTGTGGTAGTTTATATGTCTCTAGGAATGCATCCATTTCTTCCAGATTGGCCAATTTGTTGGCGTAGAGTTGCTCATAGTATGTTCTTATAATTGTCTGTATTTCTTTGGTGTTAGTTGTGATCTCTCCTTTTTCATTCATGATTTTATTGATTTGGGTCCTTTCTCTTTTCTTTTTGATGAGTCTGGCCAGGGGTTTATCAATCCTATTGATTCTTTCAAAGAACCAGCTCCTAGTTTCATTGATTTTTTCTATTGTTTTTTTGGTTTCTATTTCATTGATTTCTGCTCTGATCTTTATGATTTCTCTTCTCCTGCTGGGTTTAGGGTTTCTTTCTTGTTCTTTCTCCAGCTCCTTTATGCGTAGGGTTAGGTTGTGTACTTGAGACCTTTCTTGTTTCTTGAGAAAGGCTTGTACCGCTATATATTTTCCTCTCAGGACTGCCTTTGCTGTGTCCCACAGATTTTGAACTGTTGTGTTTTCATTATCATTTGTTTCCATGAATTTTTTCAATTCTTCTTTAATTTCCTGGTTGACCCATTCATTCTTTAGAAGGATGCTGTTTAGTCTCCATGTATTTGGGTTCTTTCCAGCTTTCGTCTTGTGATTGAGTTCTAGCTTCAGAGCATTGTGGTCTGAAAATATGCAGGGAATAATCCTAATCTTTTGATACCGGTTGAGACCTGATTTGTGACCCAGGATGTGATCTATTCTGGAGAAGGTTCCATGTGCACTAGAGAAGAATGTGTATTCTGTTGCTTTGGGATGAAATGTTCTGAATATATCTGTGATGTCCATCTGGTCCAGTGTGTCATTTAAGGCCTTTATTTCCTTGTTGATCTTTTGCTTGGATGATCTGTCCATTTCAGTGAGGGGAGTGTTAAAGTCCCCTACTATTATTGTATTATTATTGATGTGTTTCTTTGATTTTGTTATTAATTGGTTGATATAGTTGGCTGCTCCCACGTTAGGGGCATAGATATTTAAAATTGTTAGATCTTCTTGTTGGACAGACCCTTTGAGTAGGATATAGTGTCCTTCCTCATCTCTTATTATAGTCTTTGGCTTAAAATCTAATTGATCTGATATAAGGATTGCCACCCCAGCTTTCTTCTGACGCCCATTAGCATGGTAAATTGTTTTCCACCCCCTCACTTTAAATCTGGAGGTGTCTTTGCGTCTAAAATGAGTTTCTTGTAGGCAACATACTGATGGGTTTTGTTTTTTTATCCATTCTGATACCCTGTGTCTTTTGATTGGGGCATTTAGCCCATTAACATTCAGGGTAACTATTGAGAGATATGAATTTAGTGCCATTATTAGCCTGTAAGGTGACTGTTACTGTATATTGTCTCTGTACCTTTCTGATCTACTACTTTTAGGCTCTCTCTTTGCTTAGAGGACCCCTTTCAATATTTCCTGGAGAGCTGGTTTGGTGTTTGCAAATTCTTTCAGTTTTTGTTTGTCCTGGAAGCTTTTGATCTCTCCTTCTATTTTCAATGATAGCCTAGCTGGATAGAGTATTCTTGGCTGCATGTTTTTCTCGTTGAGTGCTCTGAATATATCATGCCAGCTCTTTCTGGCCTGCCAGGTCTCTGTGGATAAGTCTGCCGCCAATCTAATATTTTTACCATTGTATGTTACTGATTTCTTTTCTCGGGCTGCTTTCAGGATTTTCTCTTTGTCACTAAGAGTTGTAAATTTTACTATTAGGTGACGGGGTGTGGACCTATTCTTGTTGACTTTGAGGGGGGTTCTCTGCATCTCCTGGATTTTGATGTTTGTTCCCTTTGCCATATTAGGGAAATTCTCTCCAATGATTCTCTCCAATAGACCCTCTGCTCCCCTCTCTGTTTCTTCTTCTTCTGGAATCCCAATTATTCTAATGTTGTTTCGTCTTATGGTGTCACTTATCTCTCGAATTCTCCCCTCATGGTCCAGTAGCTGTTTGTCCCTCTTTTGCTCGGCTTCCTTATTCTCTGTCATTTGGTCTTCTATATCACTAATTCTTTCTTCTGCCTCATTGATCCTAGCAGTGAGAGCCTCCATTTTTGATTGCACCTCATTAATAGCTTTTTTGATTTCAACTTGGTTAGACTTTAGTTCTTTAATTTCTCCAGAAAGGGCTTTAATATCTCCAGAGAGGGTTTCTCTAATATCTTCCATGCCTTTTTCGAGCCCGGCTAGAATGTTCAGAATCGTCATTCTGAACTCTTGATCTGACATAGTACCAATGTCTGTGTTGATTAGGTCCCTAGCCTTCGGTACTGTCTCTTGTTCTTTTGTTTGTGGTGATTTTTTCCGCCTTGTCATTTTGTCCAGATAAGAGGATATGAAGGAGCAAATAAACTACTAATAGGGTGGCAAAGACCCCGGAAAAATGCGCTGTAACCAAATCAGAAGAGACCCCAAATTGTGGGGGGGGGGGGGGGGAAGGGGATAAAAAACAGGTTCTGAAAAAAAAGAAAAAAAAAAAAAGAAAAAAATTTAAAAAATAAAACAAATAAAAAAATATAAAAAAGAAAGAAAAAATATATATATTTAGATGAACTAGTCAAAAAACGTTAAAAAAGAAAAGGGTAAAAGTTTTTTAAAAAATTTAGCAGAAGAAGAAAAAAGAAAAAAGAAAAAAAAATTGAAAAAAGAAAAAAAAATAAAAAATTGAAAAAAGAAAAAAAAATTGAAGTAGCCGCAAGACTAAAGAATCATGGGGAGAAAGCCATGAGTTCCGTGCTTTGCTTTCTCCTCCTCTGGAATTGCTCTGCTGTCTTAGGAATTGAATCTGCTTTCTCCTTGATAGATGAACTTCGTCCTGGCTGGATATTTTGTTGATCTTCTGGGGGAGGGGCCTGTTGTAGTGACTCTCAAGTGTCTTTGCCCGAGGCGGGATTGCACCGCCCTTACCGGCGGCCGGACTAAGTAATCGGCTCGGGTTCGCTTTTGGGAGCTTCTGTTCCCTGAACGCTTTCCGTAGAGTTCCGGAGGACGGGAATGAAAATGGCGGCCTCCCAGTCTCCGGCCCGGAGGAGCCGAGAGCCTGGGGCCCCACTCCTCAGTGCGCCCCCAGAGGACAGCACCCAATCACTCCCGTATCCCCAGCCTCTAGCCGCGCTCCGAGCTCACCCAGCCCGCGACCAGTTCAAGGTAACCCCGAGCTGAGAGTTCAGTCCTCGGCTCTGTCTTTGCAGCCGGTTTCTCCGTTCTAATACCTGCGAGCTCTCCGACACTCTGACACCCCCGATCCTTCTGTGACCTTGCGGGGCCTGGGGCCACGCTGGCCCCGCGTGGGCTTCACCCCGGTTTAGCCCCTGGAGCAATGTCCCTCAGTGGAACAGACTTTTAAAAGTCCTGATTTTGTGCTCCGTTCCTCCGCCGCTTGCCGGGAGCCGGCCCCTCCCCC
Source organism: Meles meles (assembly GCF_922984935.1). Lineage (NCBI taxonomy): Eukaryota > Metazoa > Chordata > Mammalia > Carnivora > Mustelidae > Meles > Meles meles. The sequence goes on from NC_060069.1 coordinate 60,860,616, forward strand.
CGCGGTCTATCTTCCCGTCGTTTTAGATTCACTTCTCCGCCAGTCCTACCTTTCAGAAAGTGGTTGATTTTCTGTTTCTAGAGTTGCTGTTCTTCTTCTCTTCGCTCTCCTGTTGGATTTGTAGGTGTTTGCAATGTTTAGATAAGCTATCGAGCTGATCTCCTGTTACCTGATGTAGTCTCAGGCTGCTACTTCTCCGCCATCTTGACTCTGAAGGCGACTTTTGCTTACTTTTTATTTTGTTTACCCTACTTTTTCTAGACACTTAATGTGGAATTTGAGATCATTTGTTTGAGATTTTTTTTTTTCATGTATAATATGGGTGTTCAGTCCTAAGTATTTCCCATCTAAGTATTATTTTAGCCATATCCTTCAAATGTTGATGTGTTGTGTATTCATTTTCATTTAGATAAAAAAATTTCAAATTTTCTATTTCTTTTTTTTATTCAAGGGGTATACAGAAGTGCATTGCTTTGTTTGCAAGTATTTGTGGATTTTCCAGATATTTTTCTTTTATTTTAAGTGTGGTCAGGGAATACACTTTGCATGGTATTATTTTTTAATTTACTGAAACTTATTTTCTGACCTAGAATATGCTCTATCATGGCAACTATTTCAAGTGCACTTGGAAAGAATATATATATTTTCTGCTATTGTTCAGTGGAATGTTCTATAGTATGAAGTCAAGGTGGCTGATAGGGTTGTACAAGTCTTCATTTATACTAAATTGGTTAATAGTGTTATGATTTTCTATTAGTTATATCAATTTTTGTTTAATGGTTACTTAAATCTCTGGCTATATTTGTGTATTTGTATATTTTTCTTGGAGTTTTTTTTCAGTTTTTTAATTTAAATTCAATTAGTCAACATATAGTACAACATTAGTTTCAGGTATAGTGTTCAATAATTTATCAGTTGCATATAACACTTGCTGTTCATCACATCATGTGCCCTCCTTAATGCACATTACCCAATTACCCCCACACACCAACAACCTCAGTTTGTTTCCTATAGTTAAGAGTCTCTCATGGTTTTTCTCCCGCTCTGATGACTTACCATTTTGTTTTCCCTCCCTTCCCTTATGGTCCTCTGGCCTGTTTTATATATTCCACATATGAGTGGAACTATATGATAATTGTCTTTCTCTGATTGATTTATTTTGCTCAGCATAATACCCTCCAGTTCTATCCACATTGATGTAAATGATAAATATTCATCCTCTCTGATGGCTGAGTAGTATTCCATTGTGTGTGTGTGTGTGTATATATATATATATATACATATATATATATATATACCACCTCTTCTTTATCCATTTGTTGTCCATGGACATCTTGGCTCTTTCCATGGTTTGGCTACTGTGGGCATTACTGCCCTAAACATTGGGGTGCTGGTGTCCCTTCAGATCAATATATTTGTATCTTTGGGGTAAATACCAAGTAGTACAATTGCTGGGTCATAGGGTAGGTCTGTTTTTAACTTTTTGAGGAACCTCCCTACTTGTTTTCCAGAGTGGTTGCACTAGCTTGCATTCCCACCAACAGTGTAGGATGGTTCCCCTTTCTCTGCATCCTTGCCAACATTTGTTGTTTCCTGTCTTGTTAATTTTGGCCATTCTGACTGATGTGAAATGGTATCTTACTGTGGTTTTGATTTGTATTTCCCTGATGCTGAGTCATGTGGAACATTTTTTCATGTGTTTATTGGCCCTTTGCATGTCTTCTATGGAGAAATGTCTTGCTCATGTCTTCTGCCCATTTCTTAGCTGGATTATTTGTTTTTTGGTATTGGGTTTGGTAAGTTCTTTATAGATCTTGGATATCAGCCCTTTGTCTGCTATGTCATTTGCAAATATCTTCTTCCATTCCATAGATTGCCTTTTAGTTTTGTTGACTGTTTCCTTTGCTGTGCAGAAGAGGAGAACAGAAGTAGTAACCTCAGCCACAGCAATTCCTTGCTACATGCATCTCCAAAAGCAAGGGAAATAAAAGCAAAAATGAACTATTGGGACTTCATCAAGATAAAAAGCTTCTGCACAGTAGTCTTTCAATTTTCGCTTCATGTACTTTGATGCTTTATTATCAAGTTCATGGATGTTTAGAATTAAAATAGTGTAGCTTTCATAAGTCTGCTAGTATTGACCAGTTTAAACTTAAGAACATGTGAGGTATCTAGATAAAGCACCAAGAACTAGCCTGGGGGGGGGGGGGGTAAAAAAGGTACTGTGGTCCTTCCTTAGAGGTCACTGGGAACATACAGAATACTGGCCTAGAGTTAATCCAGTCCCAAGTTCCAGGAATCAGCAAGCCAAAGGCATAGGCCCTGAAGAGACCTAAGGGACAGTGAGACTCCCAAACACTTTCCTAGTAGGAATGGGGAGGTCTCCCAAGAATGAGTCAATATGACACACAGGCTTAAATCCAAAAGCCCTGCTCTAGTTCACTATTTTCTTCTTTATTTCCTGTCATGACCACTTCCTTCAAATACTGATCACCCCAAACGTTCTGTGGTTCCTTCTTGCTCTCTCTTGTGTAAATGTGATATTAAGCAAAGAGAGAGAAAAAAAGAGATATTTAATATATGAACTAATGTAGATCTTGATTCAATAAATCAAATGTAAAAAATAAGTGAATGAGTCACTTGGAGAATTTGGAATATTATAATGAATTGTTTTTAGTATTTCTAGATGTTCTAATGACATTTTTAAAGAATACATAAAGTTTTATTATTGAAATAATATGATCGCTGGAATCTGGTTCAAAGTAAGTCATAGGATTCAAAGGAGTGAAGTTAGTTGGGATGTAAGTAAGATGATATTGGTCATGACTGATAATTCTTTAAGCTGGGTGGGATAATAGATATATAGTGAAAAAAATACATTTATATATGTATATATACACATATATATGTATATATATATATATATTCACGAAACATATATGGCTTTAAAATCAGAGCAGGAGGGAGAGAAAGTCCTTGCCCTGAAGGGTCCCAGCAGATGATGAATAATATGGACACACTGTGGTAAATGTCAAGAGAGGGAGAGAAAATTATTGTTTGAAAACGGGGGTAAGGAGGAGGGAGAGAAGAAGAGGGAAAAGATTTCCAAAGAGTAAATCCAAGAGTCATTAATTGCAGTGGTCAATGTACCTGAAGTCTCATCCCTCATGACCTTGAAATCAGAGCAGGACTTCAATATTGGGACAAAGGCCTGCAGGCCAGGAGAGGTGGAGAATGGTTTCAGAGGAATGACTCTTTTCCTATGGTTCTATAATAAACCATGAAACATTACTTTCACGTCTACTTTAGTTAAAATACAAAAGAGCAAGAATAATATCTCTCTTCTTTTGTGATTTATTACAGGAATATTTTTAGTTTCATGGTAATATAATACTATTTTAGCTTAATGACAGTTTTTTTTTCTTGCAAATACCACAAATACTTTAGTGGAGGGTGACATTTAGTCTTTTGACATTTTGTATTCAGCCACCTAGAAAAAGACACTTTGTACCTTTAAATGTTGCCTTTTGAAGCACTCAGTAGGGAGTGGGGTAGATATCCTATGCTAATATGAAGAATGAACCATCAGATAAATCTTAATTTTAATTTTTGAAATAACACGTGCTCGCTTCGGCAGCACATATACTATAATAATTTTTGAAATAGCATTTTTTACAATTTAAATACATATTTTGTGTTTTATTTTTATTTCTCTGTGGTATTATAAAATCCATTAGAATGTACTGTAACTCAATCGCTAGTATATTCTAAGCAGTTCTGGGGATTCTTAACAGAAACAGCATGAAGTGGGTGCTAAGAACACTGCAGCTTGCTTTATAATTTACAGTGTAGGTGTAAATCCTTTCTCTTAAGAACAGCACAAAATTGCCATTTAATTCACTTCAGGAACATTTACATTACGTATACTTATATTTTAAAATAACATCTTATATTTTGCACAAGTCATACTCAAGTGAACTGTTCACCCAAAGAACTGCACGTGTATAATGCATAATCAGCATGATGCCACATAATGACAATTGTATAATATATAAGAACAGTGCTGCTAATTAAGATCTTGATTGAGCCCAGAATTACATCTAGTGAAGAATCTCATGGTGTCTCCAGGGCATCTGGTTCAAATTGTCAATATTAACCTCCTCAGCTTTCTTTCAAAACAATGGGTCCATGCGGGCAAAAGCTGGGGAAGTCAGGAGAGAAAGAAAAATGCTTCTGATGATGTGCCATTATTTTCAATTCTTAGACCGATGCTGACAGAATGCATGTTTATACAGAGCATACACAAATCCTGAAGGATAATGAAGAAAAAGCATTTGGGGTGAGCAGAGAAGTGTAGCAAGGGCAATAAGCACAGGACAAACATCTGGGCATCCAGCATGCTAGGAAACACACAGGTGGGCGTTCGTGGTAAAAAGCAGAAGCAGGGGGGCGCCTGGGTGGCTCAGTGGTTTAGGCCACTGCCTTCGGCTCAGGTCATGATCTCAGGGTCCTGGGATCGAGTCCCGCATCGGGCTCTCTGCTCGGCGGGGAGCCTGCTTCCCTCTCACTCTCTCTGCTTGCCTCTCTGCCTACTTGTGATCTCTCTCTGTCAAATAAATAAATAAAATCTTAAAAAAAAAAAAAAAAAAAAAATAAAATATTAAAAAGCAGAAGCAGGAAATGTATGTGTATGGGCAGGTGTAGTTACAGGGGAGAGGCTTGGCCTCAGAGATGGGAAAAACAGTCTAAAGAACACTTCCTCAGTCATTTTTTTTCTATAAAGCAGTAATAGTGGAACAAATCAAATATTTAATATTCACGAAATGAACTGTGGCTCTTATTCTATGTGATGATCAGGAAGGTTTGTAAATAAAATTTAAAAAAAAAAAACCTTACCCAACACAAGCATAGCATGGGTATTCATAAATAAAAAGTAGAAAGCTTGATTTGATTTATTATTTATCCATTCCAAATATTAATTTTGACCCAACCAATCATCAGGCGTTACACTAAATATCACGTTTAGAGCAACGACTAACACAGAGTCTCCACTTTTTGGGACCTGATGTTCTAATGAAGCAGAGAAGAGATAGTACAGACACACAAATAAATACCTTTAGATAATGATAGTTTAATAAAAATAGAAAACAAGTTTATGTGATAAAAAGTGAGTGTAGGTGTGGAGTGTCGGGCACTGGAGATGGAGTGATGAAGGAAGGCCCCTTGAGAAGGAGGCAGCATATGGGCTGAGAGTTGAATTACTCACAGGAAGGAGCCAGCCAAGGCAGAGTTTAAGAGGACAGCTTTCCACACAGAGTGAAGATCTGACATTCAGACCGTGAGACTGAAGGGGCCAGCCATTTCCAAGGGACAGAAGGAGAGTGGGTCTGAAATCTCACAACCAAGGAAAGAAATGACATCAAGGTATGGACAATGACCAGATCTTGCATATCCTCCTCCTAGGCCATGGTGAGCTCAGCTATGGGACGCTACTGGAGGGTTTTTAAAACGAGAGACACATAATCTGATTTATATTTTAAAAGGATCAAGCTGCTTCAGGAAGACTAGAAGGGGATAAAAAGTGAAAGCAGAAAGAACAGTCCTGAGACTATCACATTAGCTGAGACATGACTTACGTGAAGACAGCAACAGTAAATATAGTGAAAGTTATTGGCTCATTTTATCACTTGAAGGCCCATCTAAGAAAACTTGCTTATAAATTGGATGCCCCTGTTTTGTCCTGAGAAACTGAGGGAATGGTAGAACTTAGTTTAGGGTTGAAATCAAGTACCAGTTCATATAGGTATAGACACAGAATAGCAATTGGATATTTTAGTCTAAGTTTAGAAAAGACATCAGCGTGGAAGATAAACAGTTAGAAGCCAACAACCTGTAGATGATATTTAAAGGCACAGGACAAGGTGAGCTCATTTAAGGAAATTAAGTTTGACTGAGCCCAGAATTATATCTGTTGAAAATCTCTTAGTGTTTCAGAAAAACAAGATCATTATAGAACAGAGCCAAGGACTAAGCTGCGGCCTAAGCTGATGTTCTGAGATCAGGAGGAAAAGGAGAAAGCAGGCACAAGAAGGGACAGTGAGGCAGGAGGAAAAGCAAGAGGATGTGACCAGCTCTGAACATGATGAGGATGGACGATGGAGGTCTGGTAGGATTGTGCTCAGTGCTGCTGATCTTAATGAAAGCTGTCTGCGACTGGCTCTGGAGAAGTGCAGCTAGTAACATGGGCTGAAAAGACAGGGAAATGAGGAGGTAGAAAGAGGACAGGTAAACAATTGCTTCCAGGGCAATAGCTATAAAAGCAGAGGGAAAAAAAAAGGTTAGTAGATGGAAGGAGGAAGACATAATGTCAAGGTACGGTTATTTTTTATTTCTTTCTTTTATTGTTTACTTTAAGATGGCTAACATTAAGGCATGTGCATATGCCAAAGAGAGAAACCCAACGGTGAGGGAAAAATTACTGCTGCAGGAGAGAGAGGAAATAATTGCAGAAGCAAAGACCTTGAGGTACTGAGAAAGGATGACCCTAATTTCCTCAATGATGCACTAAGTATTTGTTTACTGTAAGTCTTAGCTAAGCCATTGAATAAAGTGATTCTAATTTAATTGTTTTGGGCTGGGTCCTGGGCATCAATGTGTTTTTTAAAAGCTCCCCAGTTACTTCCAATGTGCAGCCAGGGTTCAGAAGCAGTAATCTAAACAATAGCGTTTTGTGTTTATCATTTTTTGGCTTTTCTTTGTAGTTTTATGACATATATGCATCCCCAGCAATTTACTATTTAGTTGTGCATGAACTTTATATAAATGGAATCACACTGTATATATTCTGGGTATCTCGCTTTTTGATTTACATTATATTTATGGGATTCACACAGGGTAATGTATGCGGCTCTAGCTCATTCACTTCCACTACTTTATAGTGCCCCAGCATAGGAAAATGTGTAATTTCCCCATTCTCCTGTTTAATGGATGTGTGAAATTCTTTTTTTCCATTTTTGACTGTTGCAGCTCACACTGCTGTGTGAATATGTAGCTGATTCGCTATTACAATTGTTTCCTGGGGTGTGAGAATATAAACTGATATAACTAATTTGAAAAATAATTTGATATTACATATTTGTTTTTGAAAAATGGTAATTATATTTTATGTTCAGTTCTATAATTGCTTATCACAAACTGTCTTTTTTTTAAATTGTTTTGAAAAGCAAATGGGTTACATTTGGTTGCAGTTCAATCTGATCTTCCTCTTCATTATTTTTTATTGTTTTTATACTTAAAAGTTCTCCACTATCTAATAATGGTTCAAAATTCGCCTAAAGATTTCTTGATTTCACTTATTTTACATTGAATTTTTTAACATACCTGAACAGTTTTATTAAATGAAATTAAAAAGCAAATTATTAATTGGCAAAAAATAATGCAAAAAATTTGATATCCAAAGAACCAATGGGAAGAAAATCTCTTAGGAAAGTAACTTGATACATGAGAAGATTATTTACAAAAGCAACATAAGTACTAATAAATTTTAGGCAATTTCAATCTCACCAATTAAAGAAAATATTAAACTACTATATAATATTGTTCATACTTGTCATTTTTAAAAAATAATAATATGTAAGTTAGTCATTCTTAAACAGTGGTGATAGAAGTATTTATTAGCACCAAATTCTTGGAAAACAATTTGGTGACCTACATCAAGAGCTGTGTAAAAAAAGAAAAAACCCAAAAGATACAATTATAGGCCTAGAATTCTATTATAAGGAAATAGTTCAAAATGTGGATGAGAATAGATTTTCATGGATGTCCATTGAAGTAATATTTATAATAAAGAGTTTTAAGAAGGTTTGAAGTAACATAAATGGTCCCAAATTGGGCAGTCATTAAATTCTTTACCCATATAATGGAATATTACTAGGTCATTAAAAACATGTTTTCAAAGGATGATGACATGGGAAAATGTTCATAGACCCCTCCCCCGCTATATATATATATATATGTGTGTATATATATATAATGAATATAATCTATGATCTCTATTTTATGAAATGTTTCCATGTTTTTCTGCCCCTGGCTATTCCTTCCTCCCTCTCTGTCTCTGTTTCTGTCTCCATCTCTCTTTTAGAATATATGCCAAAACACTAAGAGTGGATGGAAGGCATGGAAAGTAAATTTATTTTTTTTATACTTTGTTTTTACATATGTTTAAAATGCTATTGAGATGCTGTTAGAAGTTAGTTGGACAGTTAGGTAGTAAGGGCCAATGTCCCCAAAAAGAAAATATGGAGTCAGGACAGCTAAAATAAAATAGCACTAACATCCTGTTTTTCAGCTTAGAAAGGACTGTACTGACATTCTGCTTTGCAGCCTTTTGCAGAAATGACTTCTGCAAAACATCCTAAAATAAGACAATTAACCACAAAAGCATTTTTCAGTATCACAGGCAAGGAGCAGTTAAGACCTAAGCCCCCAGATGTCAGCAAAAAAAAAAAAAAAAAAAAAAAAATCATCAGCATGTGGACATTAACCTAACAGGTAGATGGGTATGTCACCAAAGCCCTGATTGCAAAACTCAGCACACCCTGACTGTTTAAGAAAGTTCTGCAAAAAAGGGTGCCTATGTGGCTTAGTTGGTTAAGCATCTGCCTTTGTCTCAGGTCATGATTCCTGGGTCCTGGGATCAAGCCCTGCATCAGGCTCCTTACTCACCTGGAGCGTGCTTCTCCCTCTCCTTCTACGTGCCACTCCACCTGCTTGTACTCTTTCTCTCTCTCAAATAAATAAATAAAATTTAAAGAAAGAGAGAGAGGGAGGGAGGGAAGGAAGGAAGGAAGGATAGATGGATGGATGGATGGATGGATGAAGGAAGGAAGTTAGTTCTGCAAAAGAGCTTATAAAACCCATAAACTCAGAAACCCAGTTGGGTCCCTTTTCCTCTCCAGGAGCTTTGTGCTCTTGCTCAATAAACTCTGCTTTGCTGCCCACCACTCTGTCTGGTCTACATTTTCATTCTTCAAAGAAGCGTGACCAAGAACCATGGCCACTAAGGGGACACAAAGTCCTGTAATAGTGCTTCTCTATATGCTTGATTTAATTGAATAATGTCTGGCTTTCTAAAATCTACTAGGCTAAGTATGAGAGTAGAACCATCCTGCTATTCAGTATTAGTCTGTAAACACACATCTCTTTCTGGGCATTCAGATTTGTCAAATCAACCTTTGTCCCTCATTACTTGTTGTGTGTGTATATGTATATTGTTTTTTTTTTTAATTTTCATATTTTAAACTCTGTATTCATCTCTCCAAGAACCACTACAACAGCCATGATTATTGGGTCCATGGGAGCTGATCGATTTGCCTCAGACATTGCCAGGTAGAGAGAAAGGGAAGAACAAGAGGAAAGCAACAAAGCTGCAGCCACACTGAGTGTAAGCTTTGAGAAGTCTGGGGCTGTGTATATGAGTGAACCTCAGGGATGGTGCTGGGAAAATTCTGGGGCCCCAGGAAAACTCTTCTGATTAGTGTTGATTCTGACTGGAGGTTCTCATTGAGATGTCCTCCTCTCTACAATGGATGTTGGACTTCCCAGGAATTTTGTGGCATTAATTGAGAGTGACTTAAGCAGAATGCCTGTATATAGGACATAATAAATGAGTGCTGCTATCATTACTTACATCAAATCCTCATGCAGAGAATTCAAGGTGTGTCTCCTGATTGAGACAGTTTAGACCTTTTAGCTAATACATTATAAATGATGAGGTGAAGTCACAGTGTTGATTTCCCAAACAAGATATATCGATCCTCTCTTGTAACAACATCCTTTTTTGCAATAACTTTGTTTTTTATGCCACATTATTGACACACAGATTTTGTGAGATGAATATTGATGTTGCAGATCCTTTCCATTCTTTAAAGCGTAACTGACCATTTTATATTAATCTGATATTTTCAAGGTGTCAGTAAGTGTTTTAAGATGCTAGAGTTTTTCTTTGGAGACCAGGAAAATTAACCTATGCTAGGCAATTTTCTTGAGGTTTCTGTAGAAGTATGTTGTTGGAGCTGCAAGTTCATTCCTCTCTTCACACATAGAAGAGAAGGTCGGGCCCTCTGACGGAACTGGCAAAAGATTGCGGCTGGTTCTCTGCCACAGAGGAGGAAACGTTTCTTTGGCCAAGAGAAGCCATTATTAAGGAGTAAATGCGGGTTACATTTTCCAGAGACCCAAGGAAGTAGACACAACTGGGGGTATAGGGCAAAGATTGATGATGGAGATATCTATATAATACCTTCATCCTAATAGAAGCATGGGCAAGAGTCAGGAGGAAGGAACAGGCATCTCTACAGAGCCAGCAGCGGCCTGAAGAAGCCAAGCATGGGGAGAAGGCATATACCCTGGAACTCTGTCTAGTGTCCAGTCATGGCACAGCCTCTGTTGATGGTAGGGAGACCATACATTTACAGACTTCCTTATATGATCCTTGGGACAATGTCCTTTGCATAGTCTTCCCTAAGGAAAAGAAGCCAGTAAGTCAAAATCTGTCCTCAGCAGCCAGAGTGTTCTTGTCTGTGCCTTTTTGCATCTACTCTGAGACGCTTCTATCTTGTTTTCTTTCTGGACCAGAGTATCAACCCCATCCATGTAAAACATGGGCTCAGGGAAGAGATAGTCTTGGCTACCCAGATCTCCATTTTTACCTCCTTCCTGGTAGGAATGTCAAAGTCTTCATCACCAAATTAGAGAGATCAGTAAATAATTTTGGAAAACAGAAGCTCAACAGCTGATAGGATTTTATTTAAAGCCCAGTCCTGGATTTAAAGGTTTTTATAAAAACTTGACCTTCCAAGAGGGTAGTTGGGTTATGGACATTGGGGAGGGTATGTGATATGATGAATGTTATGAAATGTGTAAGCTGGACGATTCACAGACCTGTACCCCTGGGGCAAATAATACATTATACTTTAATAAAAATAATAAAAAATAAAAGATGTGAAAAAAAAAAAAAACTTGCCTTCCCAAAAGTGTCTCTGCCCTCAACCTGTTCATGGCCAGTGGAAGTCTGTGTCCCTTCCAGTTGAAGACACCAAACCTCCCATAAAGGAACAGATCACGCCACCATCACTAAGCCTCATCCTAGTATGAAGTATTTTATCACCACTTTAGGGGAGTTGTGCCAGAAAAGGATAGAAAGAGAGGTCTAACACCATGGTTTTTACCTTGGCTGTATATCAAAACTACCTGGGGAAAAGAAGAAAGAAAAAAATAGTTTCCTGACTCTACTTCAGACCTACTAAATCACAATCTTTTATGGTTGGTCCTTAGCACCTTCATTTGTGAAAACATCCTTGGATAATTTAATGCACATTTCAGTTTTAAAAACTCAATATGATGCAAAAGACCTTGAGTAGACCTTGTAGCAACTAGAAAATCACAAGCGTATTGGCCTCCAATTCAACCTAACACATGCTATCTTCAGAGTTGGAGCAATGCTACAAGGCCACCTGATGAGTGATGCCAGTTCAAAGGGGTTTTGAGTGGTCTTAGCCTGTCTTATCTGGATGTCTCACTTCTTCCATAGGCACAAATGGAAGAGGAAAACCACAGATAATGAATTTTATATTTGATCCCAAATCTGTAAAGTGTTTAAATGAAAGGAACACTGTTAGAAATCGCAAAAAAAAAAAAAAAAAATCAAACAAAACAAAATCACCTAAGTATCCTTTAGTAGGGAGAGGTTGAGTAAATTGTGGTGTTTCCATACAACAGAAATAATTTTGAGTGATCCTGAATAAGTACATTTATAAATCTAAAAAAATGATATAATATCCTAGAGATGGAAAAGTAAACATTACATATAGCATGACCAATATCTGCTCAAAATTACACATATACACATACAAGTGGATACAGATTATAACCAAATCTTAACAAATTACTATAAAATGTTTAGTATGGTCATTTCTGAGTAAGGATACTGGGGGATTTTTGTTCCTTCCTTTCCACTATTGTCTGACTCTTATAAGAAACTTGCATTATTTGCTGAATTTAAAACAATGAAAAAAAGGACAACAATGACAGGATGAGCTTATTATCTCTGTGTCTCTCACCTCAACTACCACAGCAGCTTCTTAAATCTCTCCTTTGACCTCATAACTTTTCAATATAATATTGTCACCATCTTAACATGCAGATCAAGTGGCATTCATCCTCTACAACTTCAGTGACTTCTCCTTAGCTACCAAATGAGGTCCAGCTCATGTCATTTGGGTTCACTGCTGATCTTTCTTCAAGACCGTTTCTCACTTTAACTGATCCCTTCTGCCATGCCCCTAGAGCTCCAGTCCCCTCAGACTCCCCTGGTACTCCCAGAACACACATATTTTCAATGCTGGGTGCCTTTCCTATTCCCCCCCACCCACCTTTTTACTTTTCCAATTATATTCACTCTTTAATAGCTGCTCAATAATTGCCACCTACAGCAGACCTCCCACTGATACCTTCAGAATTAATGGCCCTTTCCTCCACACCTACACTGCACATTGGTTGAACCTCCATATGTCACCTATTTTTATTCTTTCTTGTTCATCATTCACAGGTTTACTTCTACTGGTAGAGGGGATATAACAGCTCCTGCAGCAAAGTCATCTTCCTGTTCACCTTTACAGCTTTCATCATTTCCAGCTCAGTATATTGCATATTACATTCACTCAATAAAAAACACATTAAATAGAAGCCTGAAATGTCAATAGCCCAAATAACAATTTCCTTCTTAAAAATCTTCAGGTATGGAGAAATTGAATCACCCTTACATTTCAGTTGCTAATGTAAAATTGTTCACCCACTCTGGAAAATAGTTGGGTAGTTTCTTATAAACCTAAACATGCAACTACCCTATGATCCAGCACTACAGTCCAGTCCATTTAATCCCAAGAAATGAAAAGTTAAGTTCACACAAAAATTGTGTATAGCTGTTCCCGCCGCATCTGCAAGGGTTATGTTCTAGGATCCCCAGTGGGGGATCCAAGGATAGTATCAAACCTATATATATGATGTGTTTCCTATACATATATACCTATGATAAAGTTTAATCTATAAATTAGGAACAGTTAGATTAACAACAATAATGATTAAATAGGATAATTATAATAGCATGCTATAACAAAAGTTATGTGAGTGTGGTTTCTCAAAATGTCTTCTTGCTCGGGCCTCACCCTTTTTCTGATGATGATGTGAGATGATGAAATGTGTACATGATGAGATGAAATGAGGTGAATGGCACAGGCACTACTGACCTTTTGACTGTACATTAGAGGGAGGATCATCTGCTTCCAGACTGTGTTGGATCTCAGGTAACAGAAACCAGAGAAAGTGAAACCATGGGTTAGGGGAGACTGCTGTGTTAACCATATTTTCTAGCTTCCACATCTGATGTTTTGGACATCTGGAGCCTTGCTAGAAAGGGAAGGACTGTCCCTCCTGTGCTTGGTTAGGTTTGTAGATTCTTAGAGGTAGCAAAGCACTCTCCCAGAAGCATGCTTTTCATATACAAAAAAAGAGTCCAATGCCCAAAACCCCCATTGGCCATAAATGCTGCTCTTTAACACTTTCTAACACTTTCAGTCATTATTCTCCTGTAGAGCCAGGCATCAAGTGGCCTCTGCACTTGGGAGCCCACTGAAATTATTCAAATGAGCCACTACTATCCTGGTTCAGTGCTAAAATATCTTACCCATTCCCTCCTGTGAAAACTACAGTAAAGGCCTTTCTGTAGTTTCCCAGTTCTTTCTCTCTGCCTGCAGCTGACCTTAGTGTTCTCTTCTGTGACCCTGAAGGCATGGTATGCTTCTCTCCTCTCTGGACCTATGAGTAACAAGGAGTCTTTTTAATGGCAATGTCTTCTCATATGTTGGCCTCATCATACCTGAACAAAACAAAACCCCAGGTATGTTTTAATGTAAATCTGTGTTATATATATATTTATATATTCATTAAAAACCCTGAACTGGAAATAACCCAGATATCCTTCAAAGAGTAAATGGTTAAACAAACTGCACTATATCTGTGCCATGAAATATTTTTTGGGAGTAAAAAGGAATGAGCTATTAATACATAAAACAACTCAGATGCATGTTCAAAGAATTTATGCTGAGTGAAAAAAGCCAAGCCCCAAAGTTACATAATTTATGATTCCCTGTATATAATATTCTTGAAATGACAAAATTATAAAATGGAGAGATTAATAGTTGCCAGGGATCAGGGCAAGAAAGAGGTGGGTGCAGATAAAAAAGGCAACATGAGCAATACTCATGCTGATGAGACTGTTCTGTATCTTGACTGTATCAGTATCAAGATCCTAGCTGTGATTTTGTCTTATATCTTCGAGTAATGTTACCACTGAGAGAAACTGGGCAAAGGGCACACAATTGTATGCGAATCTATGATTATGTCAAAATTAAAATGTTAGTTAATATAAAATTATAGTATTGTTTTTAGAAGCTAAGAGATGTGCTCAAAGCTTCGAATAGTCCATAGAGTCTTTTGTAAGCTTGACCATCTATCCAAAGTCACTCACTGACAAGTAAAGTCTGCTGCTTGCCATAATACACATTTCTAGACCAAATGATAACTATGAATTATAACATACATACACACACACACACACACACACATACACACATATTATAAAATACTGCTTGTAGTTAGAGGTCTTCATAGGGCAGGGAGAAAAATATGGAAATTATCCACAAATCAAGTCATACCATCTGATGTTGAGGAAAACTTAAGAACAATAAGGGACTAAGAAGAACAATAAGAAGGGACTAATAGTATCAAACTGATTATTTGTTATACATTTACTTTAAAGAGAATCATGGATGATGAGATTAACATATTCAACCAAAGATTTTAATTACAAAGAGGTATCATCATCATAACTGTATAATCAAGAGACCAAGTAAGCCCATGATACGTAGGGAGTTACAAATAATGATCAAGAGCAAAGCAGTCTACATGGAGATGGTGCTTATACTTCCAACACGTTGTTGAAGGAATGTTCAAGGCAAAATGTATGCTTGCTGATATCAGTCAAAACAAGTTTCAGTGAATAGCAGATGATCAAAATATGGAAGAGCGACAGGAAAGAGCTGCAAGAAGTGGAGCTAAGGCCACCAGACCATCCTGAAAAACAGGAGCCTGGAGTAGACGGAGGGCAACAATGATGGGATGCTGAAATGACTTGGCTTTCTAAAACAGGAAGGATGAAGGCTTGTGGGTTCTATTAATGGAATATAAGGCAAGTCCATGGAAATCAGTAAGGGATATTAGACAAAATGTACACTCTGGTGGGTGATAAATGGCCTCCACTTTATTGCCCCTTGGTGACATGGAAATAGGGAAGTGGGAACAGATGGAGTTCCCAAGGGTAAGTGCAGTGACAGCAATCCCAGGTGTTATTCCCCCTCCTCTGGGAGGTGCACTTCTCTGTTCATCTGGTCCACAAGTCTCAACACACACCGCTGTAAGAAGATTCTACCCCCTTTCCAAAAACAGCTAGAGATGTATGCCTACACAGAGGATTAAAGGAGGGGGGAATTTGTGACCTTTTGAAGCAAATGCAGCTGACCTGTAAAAAATTCAGCTCATTTACTTGGGTGACAAGAGGGCTGGGGTGTGTAATGCTGATTAAGGGAGATGACCTCCTAAGGCTCAGTCCCTTCCTATAGTCCATTATGCCAATCTTAGATTCATTCGGAGATAAGAGTGAAAGTTCTCAAGATTTATTTTGCAATGGGTATCAGCTACAATATGGAAGATACGGGAAGTCTGGCCCTCTTGGAGAGATTTTCTGAAGAAAGTCAAATTTCCAGGCTCTATTAGTCTGTAAGGGCTGTTGTAACAAAGTACCACAAACTGGGTGGCTTAAACAATAGAAATTTATTGTCTCTTGATTGTGGAGCCTGGAAGAAGTCCAAAATCAAGGTATTGGCAGGGCTGGTGTTTTGTTTTTTGTTTTCTGGGTTTTGGTGTTTTGTTTTGTTTTGTTTTGTTTTGTTTTGAGATAACTATGGGGGAAGGATTTCTTTCAGGCTTTTCTCCTTGGCTTTTAGATGGCCATCTTCTCCCCATGTCTCATCAGATCATTTTCCCTCTATGTGTGTCTCTGTGTCCAAATTCTCCCTTTTTTAAGGACACCAGTCACATTAGATTAAAACCAATCCAAATAATCTCACTCTAACTTTGATTATCCCTGGAAAGGCACTATCTACAAATAAGGTCACAATCACAAGTCTTAGGGATTAGGATTTCAACATAGAATTTGTCGGGGCATAACACATGGGAAAACATACACGGAACCCTAACAATTACTTAGGCACTTCTGTCCTACACTAGATTTACAATGTTGATGAAGATGACCTACTAGATAATAAGGGAATGAGCCAAAGATTGGGGAGGGGAGAGACTCAACCTATTCTAAATCTATTGCAGACTGCAACCAAGTAATGATCCTACTAGACTCTTGAAAGTAAAAGATACCCAAATTCAGGAATGGGGTATGGGTAGGATTCACAGCAGGCAAGGGAAGCTACAGTAGCCTTGTGAGTCAGGCTTTTTAAGCATTTTAATAAATATTTTTTTGCTGCTTCATCTGAATGTAGAGGAATTAAGGTGCTATGTGCTTTCCTATCCCATAAGTGTGGGAGAGGGATCCTCCATTTCAGGAAGAGCAGCATGTAGAGAAGTAATGGTATGACATATATAGTTTCCCAACCCACCTCAGGGAGAAATACCTGCATGCCCCTATCTTTTGTCACTAGTGGATGGGCCAGGATTTAGCACAAGTGCCCGAGAGCTTTAATGCAGATAATGACCTATTGATTCAGAAGCCTCAGTTCAACAGCCCTGACTTCTACCAGTAGTGGGAGAGGGGAGCAGGGCTGATATTAACAACACAATATTCAGGGACATGTTTGCCAAGTAAAGGTTCTTGAGACTGTATGGGTAGATTTATGATGCTCAAGCCCTCTGGAAGTCAAGGAAAAATTCTTGCTTCAGAACTCCACCATTCAAAAAGAAGCCTAGCCCTTATTATACTTTTTACCCAAAAAGTATAATTAGCATATTATACATAGCATATGCCTCATCTGGATGTTCTATGTGGTCTTTCACATCAGCTGAAGTGCAAGTCAGCATTTCTTGAGAAGGGACCAATGCAAGTGCCTATGTGGGAAGCTGTCCAGCAAGACGTAGCTCTCTTTCCACCTTGGGGCCACACAGTCCTCATGACTCCTTTGAGCAAAAAGTCCTCATGACTGATGATTTCACCCATTAGATTCACAGGCAAGGGGAGACAGCCTCTATCTGGAGGTGCCCTTGGGACTATCTCTTGGACATGGCCATCAGATACTCGTTTTGAAAAGTAGCTGTTAGTTTGCTTCTGGGTTTTTCTGGATAGCTGACATCTGAACATCTGACAAATGAAGGCCTTAGAACCCCCACCTGAAATTCACATTCTGCGATGGTTGAACTCAGAGTCAGTAACAAAAAAAGTGGGAAGGGCCCAAAAAGCTTCTCAGCCAAATGGAAATGGTATACATGATATCTTGGCTTTACATGGAAAAGTGGCAGCTATCTCTAGGAGAATAATTTTTTTTTTCCTAAAAACGGGGGCCTATTTCACTGTAGTTCAGCTAAGCTAAAATGTGATGGTAGCCACTAGCCTACTCTGACTATTCAACCTCAGCATAAGCAGCACTAAAAATGGAAGGGATCTTACCACTCTGTGGGCAGGACTCAAAGCCATTCTCAGAATTCTAAACACTCTTCTCCTGAATGAGTGTTATTATATTTTTACTGACTTTTATTTTATTGCCATAACCTAAATGTTTCATCTGCCACTTGGGCAACTAAGGCTGGCAGGTTAAAGATACCCATTTTTGAGACCTAGAACTAGTGAGACAATTCACAGTTGCTGGTCAAATGTGCAGGTCCTTCAGGTAGATGACCCAAGTAAAAGTCAGTTCTCTGATGAGATTGCCTAGGTTCAAGCTGCTGGCCAAGCCTGTATCACCCTGGTTGCTACAACCTGATGGTCAACACAGCAGGCATGGAAAGAGAGGCAGTGCAAACTAAAAAACTCCATGTTTTTTTTTCTTTTTTAAAGGTTCTGTGTATTTATTTGTCAGAGAGAAAGAGCAAGAGCACAAGCAGGGGAAGGGTCAGGGAGAGGGAGAAGCAGGCTCCCCATCAAGCAAGGGACCCAATACAGGAGTCAATCCCTGGGATCATGACCTGAGCCAAAGGCAGACACTTAACCAACTGAGCCACCCAAGCATCCCAAGGACTCCACATTTCTAATGCAGAAGCTGTCACTGTATTCCTGACTTGGGACTCTTTCCAAAACTGACCTATTTGCCTTGGGTTGAAGGAGGTGACGTTACATGGGACAGTATCCCTGCCCACTTTTTGGTAGAGAGACCACATGAAACTTTTGAATCTCTTTCAAAGCTATCAGTGGTGCCCCTCCTCCCCTACTGCTGACAGTGTCTCTTAGTCTGTGGCTTGCCTTTCACACTGAGAATGGCATATTTTGATGAGTCGAAGTGTTTATATTTGATGAAGCTCAATTTGTTCAAGTTTCATGGTTAGTTGTTTATTCAACAGTATTTGACCACAAAAACAACAATTTTATATGGCTCAACCTAATTAATATGGTTCAACAATATAAATATGCTCCATATTCATATTCATTTCATTTTCACAATAAACTATTGGGAGAGACATTCCCATTTTACAGACGATAAAACAGAGGAAAAGATTACATAACTTCTTAAGGTCATACAGTTAGTTAATGACAAAGTGAGATTTGAACACTGGTGGTGTGGCTCTGAAGTCTGCTTAATCACAACGCTGTATCGCACGTCCCACCTGATGCTCAGGTATCAGTTTGTATGTCTCTCCCTCTAGTCTATGGGCTCCTTGAAGGGAAAACTGCTTACCGTCTTTGTAGCAATTGCAGCCAGCATAGTACCTCACACATGGCAGATGTCGTTAAATACTTGAGGGGTGAATAGATAAACAGATGGGGAGGTCTTCACCAATGCCAGCATCAGGGACTGCTGGTTTGACATTGCCAGGGCAATGGCCATGTTCTTTCAGACTTGATTCATTTGCAAAGCGCACCTGCTGGCCTTTGAACATTTATCAGATTTTTCTGAACCCCCCCCCTTTCAGGATTCCCCTCTTTAATTAAAGTATTGAATATCATAACATAGATATCCATGAGTAATATGGTCTTTGCAAGTGGGGGGTCTCTGACTTATATGGCTGAAGAAAATTCTATTGCAAAAGATCCTAGGTGTTAAAAAAACATTATCTCAAGGACAGAAAAATGGTGCTTATCAAAGATTACAAAAATTAGATGTGATTTTACCAATTCTGCTGGAGAACTATTTCTGTTCTATCAAAAAAAAAAAAACCTGCTATCTAGTATTATATCTAGTCATATAATTATATCTATATAATATGTAGATATGATGCAAACCAGCCACAAAGTGATTACTTTGTGGCATTCTTAAAATATTACTACTATTATTAAAGAATTATCAAATAGATTTGGAAGAATCTCACTATCTATCTTTATAATTTGATACCATTAGTTGGAAAAAAAATTAGCCTTATTCACTCTCAGTATTGTTGCATCCTACACAACACACTCATTTAAGTGAGAAAATTTATGTGAGTTTCTCTAGGCAGTTCAGTGACAATGCAGATGAGTTATGTTATAATTTTTGGTAATTAGCATTCATAAAAACAGGAAGATCCTTTATATAGAGTCAAGTTTAAAACTCCTTCTCAGATTTAAAACCTCTAAATAAATCACTTCTAATTTGTGCCTTATAGTTGAATGCCTATTGTGATTTACCAATTCTAACTCATGTCAGCCTTGGTGCAAAGGATATTTTGCAGAAATGTTAGCTTTGCTGTATAAGTTAAATATTGCTGCAAGTGGGGTTTGGTGAAGCCAGATCTGATTGTTATGCAATAATATAATTTCATTTGTTCTTAGTAGTGCTTGTCAAGGTATTTTACAACTATTTGATCTGATATAAAATAAAGCCCTTATCCTAACTTTCTAATCTATATTCAGCTTTGAGAGAACAATTCCTTCACCACATAGGTATTCACCATGTAGGTGAATACAGGTGAATATATATTTGTTATAAATGAGTAACTGGAAGAATGCCTAGGAAATGTTTTATAAAACCTAACTCATTCTTTTTCATACTGTTTGAAACTTTTAAAGAATAGGTGCTTTGGAAAGTCCAGATGTTGCTATTATTATTATAGTCATTTAAATTATTATTTGTAATATATCATATTAATTGCTCTTAATGAGGATAATAAATAATTACAGTAATAAAAAATTAATTGTCTTTCATAGAGTGGGTTGCATTTTATAATGTTTCTGTGTAGGTACGGTTGGAAATACAATTGCTTCTTCCCAAAATACGGTATAAAACATTTTTTTTTTAAGAGGGTGAGAATGGTGAGGGTTGAGGGAGGCACAGGGAAAGAAGGAGGGAGAGAGAATCTTAAGTAGCCTCTACGCTTGACACAAAGCCTGACAAAAGGCTTGATCTCATGACCCTGAGATCATGACCCAAGCCAAAATCAAGATTCAGATGCTTAACTGATTAAGTCACACAGGCACCCCATACATCTTTTTGATTAGCACATTAAAAAGTACTGTGACCAAATATTTCATATGTACAATGTTTCCCCAGCCAAATTTAGGGGAGATATCTTATGGCTGTCTCTGCTGAAAGAGAAATGTACAAATAATGTGCTATATTACACTTTCACCCAAAAGTCAGCATGATGATGAAAATAACCAGAAATACAAGCTACAGAGACATATATGGAATTGCAGGATTTCTATACTAAAGAATCTGAGAGACCCTCCAGGTGAAGTCTTGATGTCCACTTATTTTTAAATGCACTTATAGGACTCCAGCCCTAGAAATTCTGACCCAATAGACCTGGATGCAGGACCTTAGTCTGTATTTTTGTTTGTTTCAAGTTTTTATTTAAATTCTAGTTAACATAGAGTATAATATTAGTTTCAGGAGTAGAATTTAGCGGTTCATCACTTCCATAAAAAATACCCATTGCTCATCACAACAAATACCCTCTTTTAATCCCCATCGCCCACTTGGCCCATTCCCCTATATTTTTTTTTTTTACTTTTTTTTTCCCTTTTTATTAATTTTTTCAGCGTAACAGTATTCATTCTTTTTGCACAACACCCAGTGCTCCATGCAAAATGTGCCCTCCCCATCACCCACCACCTGTTCACCCAACCTCCCACCCCTGACCCTTCAAAACCCTCAGGTTGTTTTTCAGAGTCCATAGTCTCTTATGGTTCGCCTCCCCTCCCCAATGTCCATAGCCCGCTCCCCCTCTCCCAATCCCACCTCCCCCCAGCAACCCCCAGTTTGTTTTGTGAGATTAAGAGTCATTTATGGTTTGTCTCCCCTATATTTTTGATAGGTACCACACAAGAACCAAGGGAAGGATTTTCCATACCACTCTTTGAAAAATGTGACCTGGCAAGACTGAAGTATCAGGCAGGTTGCCAAGACATAGAGACTCTGATGTGCAGAGGGAAACTTAAACCTGATTATCAGAATCAGACCACAACATCCATGCTTGGCTGGAAGTGATGTCCTAAATTCTGAGTTAAAGCTCCATTTTTATTCTTGTTACATGAATCAAAAAAAAAGAAAAAAGAAGAAGGACCAAGATCAGATTGGTCTTAAGGAGTCGGGTGGAGCCAAAGCTACAGGCAAGAATGCAAATGCTCAGGTTGAAGACAGGAAAAAGCCCAAGAGTCTAGAAGACAGGCAGTTCCTACCCTTTGGTGCTTTTCTCACTTCCATCTCCTGGAGACTCTGCAGCCAAGTGGAATATGGCTCTCCCCTCTTAAATCAGCCCAGATTTAGGTGTGGAGAGCCATTGTCTCTCTTCTTAAACTTGGTGGGATAGGCAGGTGATAAAGGAAGATTTTCTGAAAAGATGCCAGGTGGAAACCAGAGGAATGTGGAGGGCAGAACTACCTGGGACTAGGATTATAGGGACACACCAGATAGCTCTCTGGATTTACGAGTGAAGTTCACTTCTGCTCTACCAATGTCGCACATCTGTGGGTAAAACGACTTCCTGGAATTCACTTAAAGGAAAGAGCTGCAATAGAAATCAGTGATTTCTAGTTTAGTTGACCATCAAGACCTGAGAAGCATTAAGATCCTTCCCCAAAAGATTTTCATTTCAGTAAATCTCAGACAGAGGTTCAGAATCTGTGTTTTCAAGAGTGTCCCCTTAGTTCTTACATGTACCCCGAGTTGGGAACCACTGTAACAAAACACATCAGAAAATTGACATATGCCTGAATTCATCTTTGTTTTATCAAGTTTAGAGCTTGAAGTTTCTAATAATTAATTATATGCCTATTAATTACTAGAGCCAACTGTACACTTTTCCAAGAGTGTTGAGATTATTAGTGTTTTCATGACTTCAGTCATAATTCGAATTGAACTATTTTCACTACAGTCTATCAACAATCATTAAATTAGTATTTTGTGAGTGTGTTGCTGCTTTTGTCTCACCCAATGATCTGTAGAAAACAACTATAGTATGAATAAAATTTTAGCACCAGACAATAGTTTCCAGAAAGGGAATGGATAAGGTCTACTGAAGAATACAAGGTCAAAGGAAAGAGCCCCTGGCAGCCCCAAGGCCCCCTGAATGTCTAATCTTTAGCAAGAGGCCAAATTGCAAAGTGTAGACTGTGTATAATATGTTCCCTTTGGGATAATGAAGTCTTCATTAGAAGGGGGGAAATGAGCACATAGTGACATGGTATAATTATAATAGGCAGCAACTCTTCAGTGAGGAGATAGTGGCAAGGTCTACACCAGTAATGAACACCAACAATTCTTTAGAACTTTCCCTCAATTAAGAGGAGACAGTAAAGTAGAGGGAGAGAGGCACACCCAGGAAGCAGACTTTTGTTTTTCTGCCTAAAGAAAGAAATGTTAGTGGAAAAAGCTGTTCTTGAGCTAAATATAAGAGCTGGGGACACAATAAATAATATTTCATTTTGAAAAGGCTAGAGAGATGTTGAAAGTTCACCTAGCAGAGATTTTAAGCAAAGTAGTATCAAACCACTTCATTTTTGGTTACTTTTAACACAGACTGAAAATCCCTGTGATTCGTGGAAAAATTAGGTAGCAGTTGAGAGAAAGTGTTATAGAAGACTGTCTTAATTTTTTTTTCCTGGAAACAATAATTACACACTTCCTCCTTCAACCTGCCAAACCCATCTATATCCATATGGTTACTATAGGCTAGTAATATAGGTAATATAGTCCATATGTCTATATATAGTCTATATCCATATGGTTACTATAGGCTAGTAATATAGGTAATATAGTATATTACCCTGCCCCCTGGTTACATTTGATCAGTCCTGGTATGGGCATCTGACCCAAGCTGAATAAATCCTTCTTCTTTGAGAATTTGGAATATGTCTCAAAGATTCCTGCTTGTTTTAGCCGCTTGCTTGAAAACAAGTGATGAATTCCTGAGAAATGAACACAGAAACCACCTGCCATCACAACTAGAAAACAGAAATCAAGTCTTCAATATAAGAGAAAAAAAAAATAGATGTAAGAAGAGAAGCAAAGACAAAAAAAATGTCAGTGGCAATATACATCTCTGTGCTAATTATTCCTCAGGCGGGGACATGCTATTTTACTTCTGGCTAGTCTAGATCATTGGATCAAGAGATCTCTAAGTAATGCTGAGGAAGAAAGACATAAGATTGGTTGAAGAGATCAAAGTCAAATGCCCAGGAATGAGAAAGGACTCTGAAACTATCAGAGAATTGCACTCCAAAACAAAGTCAGCGGAGTAGGGCTGACATCAAATGGCAAGTGAAGTTGCTGGCAGAAAGCAAAAAAGAATCACCAGGCTCACGCCATGTATGGGTAGGCAACACTTAAGAAGTTGCTTTACCAGTGGGTGGGCCAGATTGTAAAGGCTTAAAATAGATATGCTTGACTGAGGTAGGCAAAGTTCAGCATCCACATCTGAAAATCAGCCTCCAGCTTCTGACTGAAGCAGAGGCAGAAGGCTATGTTCACTTTTTAGAAGATCTTGATGCCAGTAAAACAGAAAGAAGAAACTCCCATATGGGGTTTGGGTGCTATCTTTGCTGTGGTTGATATCTTTTGGTGTATCTATCTCTTTTAGATACTACAAGGTTTTTCTATATCCATGAGAAGGATATTTGATTGTACATACGTATTACTCTCTTAATGATCTCCATTTCTAAGACTGAGTTGAGTTCATCTTTGAACATGGTGTTACTTAATCAGAAAGATAATGAAAGCACAGAAGTTATTAACCACCTTCTAGGGATGGACCTTGAAAATTCAAGGCAGTTATTGGTAACATATGTCTCTAAAGGCATATGTCACAGATGGTCCAATTTAACTCTTGTCATATAAGTTTTCTGGTACTAAGCATACCAAAATGGTTCTGTGGATTATGGCAAAATTTAATGTGGACATGTATTTAATCTTCACTCCTACAGATCATTGTTATTTTAGTCACTATGTTGATGTGCTAAGAATACCTAAGGTGATCAGTTATAGTGACAAATCAGTGAAGTTAATGAAATATTTAAACTTAAATAAATGGATCTTCCCTGTTGACGGACATGAACATTGCTTAGATTTTAAGTACAGAAAGATAAGTGTGATAAAGTGTTAATGAACCAGATCATCCCTCAGTGTTAATATTTTGTGCTTGATCTCTAAGTTTACTGAGAAAATATCCTAAGATGATGATATGCTGTGTAAGTTTATTTTAGGATGAAAGAGTACTGAATTTGGTTAATGAAGAGTAAGGATAAAAATTCTAGTGTTTCAGTCTTAATGAATTCAAGCAGTCAGACCCTCTGAACTTCAATTTTATTAAGAAATGAGATTAGATTTCTTCCCTACCACCTTAACAGGGTGGCAGTAAGGAAGACAAATACCATTGGAGAAAGCTTTTGCAAAAAAAGAGAAATAAATACAAATAAAAGGGGGGAAAAAAAGAAGACCCACACCTATACCCAAAGGTCTACATTTCCAGCTAAAAACCAGGTCTAAAACTACTAGAAAGTAAGAGCAGAAACAAACAAACAAACAAACAAAATTGGGAATCCACAGTGGCTTTAGAGGTAGATGGAAAAAGAAGAGGTTTTGTGATACCACTTTGGATATGCCAAAATGCTCCTCTGATTAAAACCAAAATAAGAAGACCTTGTCTTCTTAAAAACTCCCAAGTCTCCAAGATGAAATCTATACCCACTTGTTAAAATGTATTGCCAATGTAAGAAATAACCTTTATTAGTCATTTACATCTTAGTTTAAATAAATTACATGTGTTGAGTACTTACTGTGTGCATGAATATAAACTAGAAAGAGCTACAAAAAAGAACACAATAGAGTTTTTGCTTTCAAGGAGCTCACAAGTCTAATAGGAGAATCAAATTCATATGTAAAGTTTTGCAATATGTAATGTGATTAACTTTACAATAGAAGAGCAACCTTCAGTGAAAGCAAGGGGAAGGGAGGCAGAGCTGGGGAAAGCTTTTCTTAGAACAGGCTTTCTGGCTGAAGGTAAGAGAAAAGAATTGGCATGAGGAAAGTAGAAATTCCGGAAAAAATGAAATCCATAAAAAGTAGACAGTCACAGAAAGGGAAAACAAAGCATTTGGGGAAAAAAAAAAAACACATTGTTTTGTCAGTAGTAATATCTGTGGTAACTTGAGGACAAATTCTGGAATATTTGGGTCATAAGCTACTCACAATTCTCTTTTCTAGGTTCCATTACTGCCTGCTCAGTGACAAAAGAGAATAATGGCAAGAGAAGTTTTCAAAAGGAAAGGGGGAAAATTGTAGGTGACTGTTTCTGAAAGCTGAAAGTTTTAGTTGGAACAAAGAAAGCCAACGGGAAGTGAGTGCCTAGCTAGCAAAGAAGGGAGAAGAACCTACTTTCTGTTAACATGCAGGGGCCCTGTGTTCTTTGAGGGATTTCAAATGCCCAGATCTCCTATTGCTTGAAATTCTCCTAGGCACATACTGTCAGAACAGGAAAATAATCTTCAAAAATCAAAAACTTATCTAATTTCAACATCATTGCTCTATTTTCAGGTGATTATCTTTAAAGAATTATCATTTTTACCAGATTACTCGCCGTTAATTTTCACATCAGGTAAAAGCCACTGACATCGTCTCTATTTCAGTTGGTCATATGGAATCCTGTTCCTACCATAAACCAGCTAAGAACTCTTGGAACTTCTCTTTAGTGGCCCAAATGCATGTGTCCCAATTTCTAGTCTTTTATAATAATTTTTTTTGCTGAGTTGCCAGATTTTTATACCTCCTTGCTTTTCAATTTTACATAAAATTTTTCTTGGATAAAAGAGGAAAGCCCTAGAGGATTTTCCTTGTTCTCTACTGCTTCAAGAAAATAGAATTTTGAAATAGCTATAGTTTGCCCAATGGAGAGAGAGATGAGTAACTTACAAACAGAGCTCTTCTAAAGATCCTAGCAGTGTACTCATTATTTGCATTCAAGTTTTAAAAAAAAATTGCAGAGCAAATAGAACTTACATCCATCTGAGGTAAAACATTTCATTATATTTTATTATCCCCAAATCAATTCCTAAAGCAATGTGTGAATTAAAATGTTTTATCCAGCGTTTTCAAGAAACCAATTTAAAATTACACAGCTTATAACAAATTGCCAGAAATATTGTAAGCAGCCATTAATTTACTCCAAACCAATTAAACTCCACATTAATACATGCAGTAATATACATGCACTTGTTCCCAATTTCCTTTTGTAATTAAGCACGGGTACAAGGAATAGCTTCACTTGACAAAGAATTTTAATCCCCTTTTTCCATCTTTCCCTTGTCCTCTCTGGCCCCTACTGCTAAGTGGCAAGGGTCACTTTTTGCAGCATACCCTTTCTTCTTTAATTTATAAGAGCAATTTCTTTTAAACACTCAAATATACTACACAGTGAGTTTCTAGCTATCCTGAAATTGCTTTACATTTGGGGGACATTCCATCCTTGCATCCAGAGAAAAGAACTCCCAGAAGCTTAATGGAAAGTACACATACAGGTTTAACGTCCACAGTATGGGGAAAACAAATGCAAAGGGCTCTCGTTTATAGTCAAGATCAGTATGGATTAGTCAGGATCCTTCAGAGAAACAGAAGGGAAAGATTGGATGGTGCCCACCCACATTGGAAGGGCACTCTACTGAGTTAGCCACTTCAAATGTTAACCTCACCTGAAAGACTCCTACAGACACATCCAGAAGTACTGTTTAATCTATATACCTCATGGCTGAATTGACACACAAAATTAACAGTCATAAATCCATGCCTTGCCAACTTCATACCCGTATGCACCTTCTTAAACCATATTTAATCTTTGAACAAAGATAATAACAAGGTCATAATTCCACCTAACATGATACAAGTATCTTGTGTACAACCAAAAATTCAATAACCATATCCCTGGGAGAGAAAGTCCTTGACTAATGTTTACTATTCTCTTTGACACCCTGTTACTTAAATACTATGATTTAAAATTAACAATACTTATTAAAATTTAAAAATTAGCAGTACTTAAATGCTATGATATACAGTTAATATGTCTTATGTTACATGATAAGGAAATAAGAGAGGAAAGAAAACAAATATATACATATATACACAAATAGATGCAAAGAACATACACACACAAATATATGTATACACATATCACATAAATGTATTCATAGCAAAATAAGGAGGAAATATTAATGAAAATTACAGTCTTCATTTCTATAACTGGTCATATGGTCATAGCTGGTATTTATAACTATCTTCTTCCACTACTCACTCTTATTCCCTTTGCCTTCACCAAGCACTTCAATAGGTCATTGTTCTTTACCTGCTAAAGTGACTCTAATCCTTACTCCTAGAGTCTGGGTCATTAGCAGAACTGCCTGGATTGAGTTCTTGTAATTTTCCATTGAGCTTAGTCATGGGTTGGCATTACTAAGAGATGCCTTAAGGGTTATTGTATATCTCAGACATACTCTTCCTTACTTCTACCATGGGGCGGCAGCCCAATCTCCATTGGGGCATCAGAATCACTCACCTGCGCCAACATGTTAACTCCCTCCAAAATCCAGAGAGTCCCAATAGGATCTGTGCCTGTTTTGGGGTGCTAACAAGGTCTGATGATATGACTTACCTCTCTTGGAAGGGATATTTCTTCATGCCCCATACCACTGGGCCCTTAGAAATTTCATTGAGATAAAGGGCCCATGACTTTAAGTTAGGTTTATTTCACACCTTCTGACATAAGAATTTAGTCTCACAATAAGTCTTGAGTAGTTGCTACTTCTTCCTCACTAGGCCCAATAAGAATGCTAACATCCATGTGTGGACCAGTGTGACATATTTTGGAAGGGAAAGGAGATCAATATCCCTGCAAATTAAATTATGACACAAGGGGGCACCTGGGTGGCTCAGTGGGTTAAAGCCTCCGCTTTCGGCTCGGGTCATGATCCCAGGATCCTGGGATGGAGCCCCACATCAGGCTCTCTGCTCCTCGGGGAGCCTGCTTCCTCCTCTCTCTCTGCCTGCCTCTCTGCCAACTTGTGATCTCTCTCTTTCTTTGTCAAATAAATAAATAAAATCTTAAAATAAATAAATAAATAAATTATGACACAAATGTGAAGAGTTGTTGTACCTCTGAGGTAGGTGTGTTGTTGGCTTTACCAGCTGAAAGAAAACAGCTTTTGGCAGACTTTATGGCCCGAGATGGAGAAAAAGGCATTTGCCAGATCAATTGCTGTATACCAGGCATCAGGGAACATGTTAATCTGCTCAAGCAATAAAACCACATCTGGTTAAAGCAGCTGCAACTGGAGTCACCATCTGGTTAATTTTCAATAACCCACTGGTCATTCTCCATAATCTATCTCTCTTCCACATGGGCCAAATTGGAGAGCTGAAAGGAGATTTGGTGGAAATCCCACCCCTGCATCTTTCAAGTCCTTAATGGTGGTACTAATCTCTGCAATCCTTCCAGGAATGTGGTATTGCTTTTGATTTATTATTTTGCTGGGGAGAGACAGTTCTAATGGCTTCCCCTTGGCCTTTCCCACCGTAGTAGTCCTTATTCTAAAGGTCAGAGAACCAAGGTGGGGATTCTGCCAGATATTTAGTACATCTGTTCCAACTGTGTATTCTGGTACTGGGGAAATATCATGGGATAGGTTCAGGGATCCACTGGACCTACTGTAAGGTGGACCTGAGATTAAACTCCACTGATACCTGATCTCCAAATCTTCTACCCTAACAAGTCACAGTGATGTTTTGAGTCTCCTGAAATTAGTGTCATTTCAGAGCTATGTTCCATAATCCCATAAATTCTGATTATTTCCTTTTCCCTAGTATAGGATTACGCTGGTAAAATGTCATAAGTCCCTTTGGGGATGACTAGGAGAAAGATTAGCAGTACACATTTTCAGAAACCTACAGGGTTCTACTTCAAGGGGACCCAGCTTCCCCTTTATTCAGGTTCTTCTGGGTATGTAAACTGGCTCAAACCTGGAACTGTTTGAAGGGATATGGGTTAGACTTGTGCACCTGACCTAGAACTTTTCTGTTTGTACAGACCAAGTAAGAATTTAGCAAGCTTTCTATTTCATTTCTAGAGACACCATGACCAATTAGCCAGTGCCATAGGTCTACATGAGTCAAAGTATTCTGATTATGGCTTTGACTCTGATGTCCATTATAGCAACCATATATATCTTGCCTTTGATGGTTGGATGCCAGCACTTGGCCCCTTACACCCTGAAACCAAATTACTGCCATTGCATTTAGTTTTCCCAATTCATTGATGGCAGTTCCCACTGTGAGGTCTGGTAGAAGAGCGATCACAGGGCTTTTCAAGGATGCCAGGGTTCCCAATTCAATTTATTCCTCAACAGTACTGGGGAAAATTATGTATTTTGGACACTTTTTGTTGGCTAAGTAGGTCTTAAGTGATAAATCTTCTCTAATGTTCTAATCTCCTTAAGCCTTTGGATCCCTTCCTCCACAAGGCATGTCTGGCATTTCCAACTCATTCATGGTGGGTTATCTTTCAATCTGTGTTTCATCCAACCAACCAAAGAAACTATCAAAGTCCTTTCTAACTCCCTGAATTATAACATTAAATGCAGAACCTGTGTCAATAAATACAGCCTCATCCCACTTTATGCTCCTTCCACCATTATCCTACATTTGTACTATCTTTACTATCTATTTCCACACACATTACTCTGTATAAATTGGAAAACTCAGGTAGTTCTTTTGTAGCATAATACACCTTCTCACTGATTACATAGTATAAATTTTGGGGATCTGCTGGGACTCAAATCTAGCTACAGGTCTAGAAGTAAAGGCAGGTGGTGGGATGGGTCTTGAGGAGAAGCAGCATTGTCAAGCATAGCAACTACCTCAAGGGAGGTTATTACAGTTTTCTTAGGCAATGTAGGGTTAAGCCAGTCCGGTAGAGGTAGAAAGACCCAGTACCACTGGAGGTGGTCAAGCCAGTACCACTGGAGGTGGGAATGCCACTGTGAGGAGAGGGGGTACGGAGGCCAATTTTGCCTGAGGTAGGGAGACTTCTTCCCCTGATAAAGAAGACTCGCCAGAATTAGGGACACAAAGTCCTTAGATTCAGTACAGTCTGCACTTATGACCTCATCCCAGCTTATGATCCATTCTTTTTATTTTTTTTAAAGATTGTATTTATTTATTTGACAGAGATTGTATTTATTTATTTGACAGAGAGAGACACAGTGAGAGAGGAAACACAAGCAGGCAGAGGAAGAGAGGAAAGTAGGCCTCCCACTGAGCAGGGAGGCCGATGCAGGGCTTGATCCCAAGACCCTAGGATCATGATCTGAGCCAAAAGCAGATGCTTAACGACTGAGCCACCCAGGTGCCCCTTAAAATTCCATTATTGCACATTAAATGTCCTCACTTTAACAGTTGACACCCTGTGAGACTAAGCATTCAAGTTGCATTATAATTTAGCAAATCTCAGGATGAGATTCTGCATTTGATCTTCAGCAATTTTCAGCCTTGTATCTACAGGTGATAAGGGTCTTTTCAGGCATACATAGTAGCTCTTAGATCACTTGTGCAGTGCTTGAGCTGGGAATTTAAATCCCTGAGCTCATCCTTTTCTGTTGCTACTTTGCCAATGATAGTAGGAGCAGCTAGTCAATGTCATTATATTCATTAATTTTCCAAAAACGTTCAAAAGTACCCTATATTATGTCACATTGCTCCTTGTTTCTTATAAATAAATGATTTATGCAGATATTTTGCATATCTCTATAAATAGTTTACATTATGGCCTATCAGTGCTCTCTCCACTTCTGGAAAAAGAGTCTTTAGCATCTTTAAACCTAATTATATTAGAAAAACAATTCCATACTCTTGATAGCAAAATTTGTATTAGTCAATGTTCTTCAGAGAAATGGAAGTCCTTGGAGATATCTATTCATCTATCTATTATAGACATATATCTATTATCTAATATCTATCTAATTATCTAATATCTCTATCCTATAGTTATAAGATTTTATCTATCACCTCTATCTATCATCTATCTATCAAAAGAGAAAGAGAGATTTACTTTGAGGAGTTGGATCATGCAATTATGGATGCTGAGAAGTCCTATGGTCTGCCATCCAGCAAGCTGGAAACCCAAGAAATCTGATGATATAATTCAGTCTGAGTCCAAATATCTGAGAACTAGGAGAGCCTATCCTGTAAATCTCAGTCCAAGGGCCAGAGGAGATGAGATGAGATGAGATGAGATGAGATGAGATGAGATGAGATGAGATACCTGAGCTCAAAGAGTAAGGAAGGAAAAAGGGATAAAAAGGGATGAATTCCTCCTTCCTCCAGTGTTTGCTCTATTCAGGCCCTCACGGGATTGGACAATGCTCACCTACATTGAGAAGACCAATTCACTTCTGAATCCATTGATTCATGGTAATCTCATCTGGATATGTTCTGACAAACACAACCAAAAATTATGTTTAATTTGGGAACACTGTAGCCAATCAGGTTGATGCATAAAACTATCACATATTAATATACCATTCTGAGTTTTATACTTTCAATTATATATAGAAATTGACCTCCAATCCTGGATAATTAATATCCTTCTGAAATCCATTGAAATATAAAAATTGCCAGTCGGAGAAGAGCTATCACATGAATCCTTAATTTCATTTTTTAAAAGATTTTATTTATTTATCAGAGAGAGAGAGCATTAGCAGGGGTAAAGGCAGAGGGAGAAGTAGACTCCCCACTGATCAGGGAGCCTGATGCAGGGCTCAATCCCAGGATTCTGGGATCATGACCTGAGCTGGAGACAGACACTTAACCAAATGAGCCAACCAGACCCCCCGAATCCTTAATTTCTAATTGACTTCTAAAAATTCTTTTTGGGTCAAAAACAAGTATATTGAAATTCCTATCAGAATCAATTTTAGTAAAATTTCTCATCCTAGGGAAGTCTCAGATATTTAGTAAAGAAAAGGGAAATAATGGTATTGAGCTCCTACTATGTCCTGGACACTTAAAGCGGATTTTCTTGTTTAATTTTCACAAAAGAATTTTAATTAATAAGGACAAAAATTTAAGTAATATTTGTATAGGTTCATAGTTTGCCCATGTCAATTTGGGGCAGAGTTAGCATTTAAACCTAACTCTAATCTTAAGGCTGTGTTCTTTACATATTATAAACCTTCTACCCAGTGAAACAAGGTCTATTAAGGGAATGTTAGTGTCCATACATATATAAACATATAAACATCTTATGTACTTCAGTACTAATATTCATTCTGCTGCTTTTCCACTTGACATTATGGCATAAACATTGATGCATATAGGCTCTAAAAGGCTAAGGAATTAACATCTTTCTAATGTATTTTCTTGCTAGTATACTTTAATTTCTTTAAGCATTCCCTATTAATGGGTATCTGAATTGTTTCCAACTTCTTTTTATCTTTGATAGGGCATGAGTAAGGTACTCATTCCCTGAGATTTTTATTTCTATTGAGCTGTTTCTTTGAGATAGAGTTTCAGTTGCGAATTAATGGCAGTAAATGATATGAACATCTATATAACTCTTACTACACACTGACCCTTTTTTTTTTCCAACCAGATGCATTAATTTCAAATGAGATATTGCTACTTTTAAAAGGAGTCATTGTCAACACTCACATTCTACAATGAGGAGAAGAACATCAAGCTTCAGGGATTTATCACTCAAATTGTTGTTGTGAATTGCCCTTGAAAATGATAGTGACAGACCTCCTCCCCTCCTCTGAATTATATTACATCCCAGAGGACTGAAATGGTCATTAATTTTTAATATTATCTCTTCTCAGGGAAGAGTATAATGAATTTCCCTTAGATATTCTTGTAGGATTGAAATTCTAGAAATTCTGGGAAGATTTCAGGGCATCTACATAGTGAACTAAGAAAAATGTTAACTAGCTATTAAGTTCCTGGAGGAGAATACGTAAGAGAAATAAGAGTAATTATTAAATTACCTACAACATCAATTCCTGCCATAATAATAATGGCAATATCTATACAATGCTTTCCTGTTTAGATAGTTTTTCCCCATATGTTTGATGTTGGGTGGGGAAGAATAGATTACATTGCACTAGGGTTTGTGAGATACAAAGAACAGTGTGCCAGGAATAAGATTTGTGCCTTTGTCCTTATGAACTTAATAGTTTCATTGGATTAAAAATACATCATCACATTAAAGACTAACTATATCCCAAGGAAGGTAACATTAAATAACAAGCAAAACATACAATGTTTCAAAATAAAAAAGAAGGTAAGTTCAATTATTCTGTACTTGAGTGATCAAAGTAGTCAATATTTCTGAGGTATGGAAACTCCTTTCCAGAAAAGTCATATATGATAGGTGTTAGGATGTTAAGTCTTAGTTATATTCTTGCCCTTCTCCAGCCTTCCCATCATCACTTCAGCACACTTTATCCAGGCCCTTAGGAGAATCCTGAGGAGTTTCCTTTAGGAAGGTCAGCCGAATTCTGGAATCTCATATTTCTTTGGCCATCTATGGAAGTAGAACCTTTTAGCAGCTCAAGAGCAGAGAGCTATGCCAATGATCCTCTACCACTCTGTAGCAAAAGATGTCTCCTACTTCAAAACCCTCTGTGTTTAAAAACCTTGCCCAAGTCTGAGTGTGGAAAATAGCAAGCTACCAGAATGGATGGTGAAAGCAGCTGTTGATGCAAGTTGACAACTGAGTATAGCCATTCACTCAACAAATTCTTAGCACTAAAAAGCATCTGGCACTGAGTGCTTATACACCTTACTGAGGTATGAAGGAAAAGGTAGTATTTGATTCTGAATATAAAACAGAAGATATTCATATGATTTATCCACAGTGAGAAGAAAGAAAATTATTCATTCCAGCCTCCTTATCATGCATATCAAGTAACTAGGATCACCAAAAGGGATTTACTCAATAGGTTAATTTCGAAGCCAGATAATCTTATTCTTTGCCAACCCGTCTTATCCAAAGGTCCATGAAGACATTATCATCACCTTTCCTTATTGACATTGTCAATCTTCTTCTCTGAAAGAAAACATGAAAAGTGACTCTCAATACACAAGAGTTATCTTTCTTCTTCTTTTTATATTCCAAAATTATAAGTTCCTCACCATCTAATATTTATTCTCCAATGAAATGAACTTGAATAACTGGGTAAGCATCTATAATGTTTATTAAACTATTATAATAGTTCAAATAATGGTAAAGCCACTAGAGCTGTTTTGGGTAATAAGAGAGCCACTGGCCACAATTTATATTACATGAAATCATGCAGTTCCTCAGTTCAGTCACCACTTCATGTGTTCAGTAACTACACAGAGCCAGTGGCCACCATGTTGAACAGCACAAATATAGAACATTTTAATTACTGCAAAAAGTTCCATTGAAAAGTACTACATGAAAATAATGAACCCACTTCCCATTTGGTACTGTACAGAATGAATTAATTTGCAAAATGCATGCTTTAACACATTCTGCTTTGAGTAATAAGATATTTACATAAGGATATGCAGGAAGGAGATTTTACTGAGAAGCAGTATAAGAGAGATACAGTCATATTGTATTCTTCTGCTTCCCTGCTTGCAAAACTAAAGCTTAAATGGCATTCTTTGAATGCCTCAGATGCTCAAAAGCTTTTCCTCCATATAAGCAGAGTTTCAAATCTTTTCCATAAGTCCTATGAAATGGTTTATGCAGAAAAAAACACTAATATCCACTATAGTACTCATTCTCTTGCATATATATTTAAATATAAAACAAACAATATGTACTAAAGAAAACATATGTGATTGTTTAAGAAAGAAAGCTATTTCTATGTGGGTGTTCAAATGAAGAACCATAAAAGAAAAGATAATACTTTTGACTGCAAATATTAAATTGGGCACATCCTAATTTCAAAATAATTTTGGAGAAAATCATGGAAGCATGAAAATATTTTTATATAATAATATTCATTATGGTGAAAACTTAAAAAACCTAAATGGCCTTACATAAAATATTAACAAAATAAATAATCACTTCCATGCAAAATATTACAAAGACATAAAATTTGGAGTGACTGAAACAACTGAAAATGAAGTCTTATCCCAAGCAGGAATAGTGTGATTCCACAAAAGAAAATAGAAAGTGTTCATAAACAAATTGTTTCTGTCTCATTCTCTCTCCTCTCCTGTCTTTGTTGACTATTTATTGATAGTGGATATGTATTACTAGTATAACAGGAAATTTCTAATATACTTTATAAATAAAATTAAAAAACACTTTTCCCTACCTGGATATTGTTATAGTACAGAGTTCAAATAACAAATGCATGAATGTTAAAGCAAATGAATGCATGCAGAAATAAGTATAGCTCCCTTTCCAAACACACTTAGAATATAATTATCTTATTCTCATAATTTGGGGACACCTCTAGTAAAAGAAATAGTTTGCTTTTGAGCTTATTTACAACAAACAGATCTATAAGTAATCAAGGTTTTGCTAGTTACTAGCCCTGCTTAATAGTATAAAAGGGCTAATAAAAAGAGCAAGGGGAGTACAGAAAGAAAAAAAAAATGGAACTGGGGATATATAGATTTATATCACAGCAATGTGCCTGGACAGTTATAGGACTATTCCCAAAGTCAGAATTTTAAATGATTTTTTTTTTAAAACCTTGAAAGGTGTAGCTTAAATGAATCAATAATGCTAAACATAGCAGTGTACCTTTCTATTAGTCTGGTTATCAGCCCTTTGGATCTCTATTTTTTTCCCCAAATATTTACTGTGGAAATTGCAGGCAATACATTAATTTTCTAAAGGACACCTTTTAAAGCAAACTGAAAAAGTGTAAAAATTTTCTCTCCTTTACTTCAAACCTTAATGAGCCCAGGTTCATATGATTACTACAAGAAAGAACAGATGAAGGGGGTGGCGAAGGGGGCAAAGTTCTAAACCATTTTGGTGGAGTAAAGATCAATTTCATTTTAATATAATTTTTAATGGTTGTTCAAACCCCTATAATGCACCCACACAAAAGCCTTCAGTTAATGTGTGTATTTTGAGCAGTTCCCCTCTTCGACCCTCCAGTTTAATTTCCGTCCTTCAAATGAGATGAATGGAGCGTGAAGCAGGTCATATCTCAGTGCTGACACATGGGTTGCAGATAGAACTCACAGCCTGGAGAAGCAGCCAGTTTGGAGATTAAATCAAAGTAGCTCTGAATAGATGGGAGGTCAGCCAGGGCCGGCTTTGACATTTGATAGGACCTTGTGATCAATCAGGCCTTTTTTCACTCTTCCAGGTTTCCTTATGACAGAGGCCCTAAAAAACAGATGGGATATGTTACAAAGTGCAGGAGAAGCACTAGATTATGAACAGAGATAGGTGTCAATACTATCAAAGGGACAACTGTTGTTTGAAGCAGCCAGCAAATCAGAAGGCCTTGCTTTGCTGCAACCACTGTGCCAAAGTGGTCGTTTCATGATGGGAAATCTGAGCCTTCAGAATGGAGAGATGAGCTTTAACTGCTTTTTTAAAATTTTTGACTTCCTATGCATTTCACTGGAAACTTTGAACATTCTGAGTATCTTAAGATTGCCTTTTGGCCAAGCTTCACCCCATGAATAAGCTGTGTTTACAGCAAAGTCAAGCTTAGTTGTCGCTCTATTTATTTGTCTTTGGAAAACACACACACACACACACAACACCAAGACATGATAAGACATGATAAGACAAGAAGAAAGGAATCAGAGGCTATTAATGAGGAGCACTCACTGGGCAGGAACCAGAGCATGATTTCAGGAAATCCCAGTCACGTCGCCAGGGGGGTTATGAAAAATGAATGGCTCCAGAGCACCACTGTGACAGACTGTTTTAGTGAGTAGTAATGGGCCATCTCTAGGATGAAAGGCCATGTATTTATAACTGTGCAGGCTACCGGGTACCACACCATTCATAATGCCTGCCTGATTTAAGGGAGATGTCTTTTACCAGGATGACATGGGAGCAAATTACTTCCAGGAACATCACAGCTCTCTTCCCCCACTCCCCACCTCCCCCGCATCTACTTCTCCATCTTGCCCACCCTCATCCCAGGCATAGAAATACCTGCTCATATTCCCACAAGCACATTCTCTGAATTTTTCCTGTCACCAAGCATTGGATACTCAGAGTTAATTTCTCTAAAACTTCTCACTGCAATTTACTTTGGAATGGGGAAGTTAGAATGTGGGAACCTGACCTAAGGAAGGCTTAGATAAGGAGGAAGAGCATAGATTCACTCTGCTACCATTCTTCCATGAAATGTTTGACTGGAACCTGAAACCTAGACAACTACTAGGCTGATTTGTAAAGTGAGTTAGATTTTCACTTGACATGGACTCCATCGTCACCAAGAAAATGCAGTTGGGTCGCATTTTATTCCTTGGTATAATAGTTAGTCATCAGTTCAAAATCCTCCATTCACAATATAGTCAGTCAGTTCAAAATTCCTCAGCCTCCCTGGACTATTTCTGATGAGAAATCAACCACTTGCCCAAAATTTTAAATTACTTTCCAGCCTTAATACTTTAGGATGTCTTGAAAGTCTGTAAGACTGAAATGTAATACAACAAAATATTCCACCAACACATCCAATACCCTGGTAAAAATAATTAATCTTGGGAAACTTGATGTAGCTAACTTGTGTAATAGTAATGTTCAAAATTGCATTTTGAAAACAACAAGATTTAAATCTAATGGAAGAGCCATCGTATTGTTAAGTGTTTATAAGATATGATTTAGGTCCCTTAAGGCATTAAATTAAAAAAAGATAAGTTTTGTATTTCATACTAGTCTACTGAAGAAAAGATACATGTAACATACTTAGATGTTAACCAAGTTAATTCAGCGGCAAACTGTATAGAGCTGAAATACATCAGTGGTTAAAATAAGGTTTCTACAACAGTGTATTCATGGTCTGTATCACAGCTCTTTTGAAGAGTTAGTATAGTCATTCTGACAAAAGTTTCTGGAGAGTATAATACAACCAAGAGACCTTTGGATTAGTAGATGTGAGCATGTGTGTATGTGTGTGTATTTAATCTATGCAAATTGTGCCCTGATTCTGGCCCCCAAGAGCTCAGATGTTTGTGAGAACTTAGAGATTATTTACAGAGAGCATTTTTTCTAAATAATTTTATCACTGAAATGTGACACAAATCTTCCGAAATGGTAATTCTCTCTAGAAGCTAATCCTTCAAGAGGTTTTTATGTCTCAGAGAAAGCTGTGTATAATCAAAGGACTCTACAAAATACATGTTGGTTTGAGTCACTCTCTAGAATTCCATTTAACTATTGCCAGCTCCAGGAACAGCCACAATTTCCTTGTCTCTTGTGCACATCAGATAAAGAATTCAGAAAGAATTGGCAGTTGGCAGTTGAGTAGCCGAAAGAGGAAGGAAAAAAGCTTTGCTGGTGTTTCCCAATTAATTTTCTTTTCAAGTGAAAGTTTAAAAAGAAAAAAAAACAAGAACACTGGAAATGACCTAAAACTCTGGTGTGATAAGATAAACTTTGGCCTGACCATCACCCTGTGACTGAAGGCATAGTCTGAGTATGAGAAAGTTGTCCAAAAAAAAAAAAAAAAGACTGCATTTTCCAACAATGATGTTTTAAAATTATGCTGAAACTTAAAAGTGAGATAGAGAAGGGATTTTATTTTGAAAAAGAAGTCTGTGGGGAAATTAGTGAGAGGAAAAAGCAAAAAAAATAAATATTTAGTTAAGAACCTTAACCTAAAATTCCATTTTTAAAATTTGTATTAATGCCAAATCCTTAAAAATAAAAATCTGTTTTTTTTTCAAATAGAACAAAGACACTTGTTAATATCAAGAAATCCATTATATTTTATACTTCAATTGTCTTTTTAAAATAATGAACAAGAGTCTATAGCATTGTCAGATGACCTTAGATGTATAAGCTGAGGCGTCTAGTAGATGTTCTGGCACATACCAGTTTACCACATGTGTGAGCTCCCTTTTTCCTTCATGAGAAACCAAGAGGTGGTAGTCCTGGTTACAGGCACAGCCAGGAAGTTCTTGTTCGGTTCAGTCAAATGTCTCTGCAGACCCAGAGACTGCTCCTTCAGGATCATGTACTTCTGATCCTGTAAATCAGTAGGATTGGCCAGTTCAACTACCTCCCACATTCTAAACACAGCACAACCCACCAAGCACCTGCATCGTTGTTACGATGACTGTCCAAGATGCCTTTGTGGAGCTCAGTGGTGGGCAGCTTTTTTTTTTTTTTTTTTTAATATTTTATTTATTTATGTGACAGACAGAGATCACAAGTAGGCAGAGAGGCAGGCAGAGAGAGAGAGAGGAGGAAGCAGGCTCCCTGCGGAGCAGAGAGCCCGATGCGGGGCTCGATCCCAGGACCGTAGGATCATGACCTGAGCCGAAGGCAAAGGCTTTAACCCACTGAGCCACCCAGGCGCCCCCCCTCCCACATTCTAAACAACATTTCAGATCAACTAAAATTTTCTAAGGAGCAGAGGCTCTAACCTGGTGACAAAATATATTTCACCTTGACCATTCACCCCTCTCTTTAAAAACATCCTGGACTCAGTTTTGGCAAAGGACAGGGTGTGGATTCCAAACCCCTCTCAGGCTACATCCATGAAGACATAAAAAGGGTTTGCCCTAGTTCTGTTGCATAAGTATTGTTCCTTGAAGAGAATCCACTCATTACAATTTACTAACTTGCTTGTAAGAGGGACAGGAGCTCTTCTTTGCTGGGGTTATTGAGAGCTTAGGCCTTGCAGAAAGATGACCCTGAGCTCAGATTTCAGATCCACCTCTAACCAATGTGTGACACTGGCTAAGTCTTTTTAAAGTCTCCTTAATTCTCTTTAAAGACATAATAATGGTACCAGTACTTTAATAGGAGAATTATCTAAAATGATTACATAAAGCGCTATTTGCACAGTTCTTGGTACAGATAAAATATGCCAACAAGTTACCTATTGTTATGTACCGATCCAGCCCATTTTATCTTTGAGTATTCTAACCTGAAAGAAGTCTAAGGACACAAGAGAACATCATACCTTCATGACCTGTGTAGCCATCATTTTATAATTAAAGGAATTAATTAACCAAAAGATCAAGTAAGACAGTGGAGAGGTAGAAGACAAAACTCGAGGTTGGCATTCTTCAAACGGAGACTAAAGAATTCGTTGACAAGATCATCCTATTAAACAGATTAGCATTGCCCCTTTACAAAATGTTACATAATAGCAATTAGAACATTGGAGTGTAGGCTATCCTCTAGAATAGAAATGTATTTTTTACCCATTTCTGCATAACAAATTATCCTGACACTTAGAGGCTGAAAATTACAAAACATTTGTTATCCAACAGTTTTTGTAGATCAGGAATCTAGGAGCAGCTTTCTGGCTAGTTTTAGCTCAAATTCTCTTATGAGCTATCATCAAGGTTTTGGCTGGGGCTGCAGTCATCTCAAGGATTGACTTGGGAGGATCTGCTTCCAAGCTTATTCACACGGCAGTTGGGAAGCCTCAAAAGGTCCACTTTCAAGTTCACTCCCATGGAACTGGCCACAGGCTGCCTCATGACATGACAGCTGGCTTTTCCCACATTGAGCCATTCAAAAGACAGTGAGAAAGCCTCACAGATGGAAACCACAACTTTTTATAAACTCATCTCAGAATTGACATCCTATCACTTCTGCTTATTCTGCTTGTTAGAAGTGAGTCAATAAGCCCAAACAATATTCAGCAGGGAGAGACTACAATAAGAATGTGTATCCCAAGGGTCAAAGGGACTTGGGGGGCTGCCTTAGAGACTCCCAATAGTCCATCCTCTGGCCCTCAAGGCAAAATATACTTGCTGCCCCAAAGACCTCAAAATTCTCAATATCCACTCAAAGCCCAAAAGCTCAACATCTAAATCAGGTCGAAGTATGGATGAGGTATAATCCCTCAAGTATAATCCCTCAAGCATGACTCCACAAGTATATTTCCTTACAATCTATAGTTCTGGGAAGCAGAAGCAAAAGAGACAAATTATCTATTTCCCGTCCCCAACCCTTACAACATGCAATGGTGGAACAGGCATGGGATAACCATTATAGAGAGTCATGTTCAAAGATTGAGATTGGAAATATAGGGGAGTTACTGGTCCACTGCAATTCTGAAATTCAGCTAGGCAAATGTTGGAAGGTCCTTGATTAGACCTCTTACCTGAAATAATTCTTCATATTTTCCCACTGTGCCCTCAGTGCTCCTGGTTCCACCCTCTTAACATTTTCACAAAAATTTACAAGTGTTAAAATTCTGAGGATTCAAGGGCCAATCTCTCCTCATTCTATACCATCTCTGTCCTCCTCAGCCCAAGCTGTGATGTTTCTGCATAATTCTCCTGTGAAAACTCTGTGAGTCCCCTGTGAAATTTCTTGGGGTCAAACCCAATAGAAAAAAAAAGCCACACCCCTTAATGTCTTCTGGATAAGCTCCTTTCTCTCTACCTTGGCTGCTGCTAAGATGACTGAGGGATGAAGACCTGAAACTTCCTAGCATTAGTTTGATCGAGGGACCCTCTGTGGCACATTCTTAATCTCTCTAGAGCCCTTCAATCTAAATCAAGTTCCTCTGAGGCACCACTTTAGACCTCCTGAGATTTGAATAAAATATTTCATGCCCATACTCTGGATTTTATCTTCCTTCACATAATGTATTTCTGGCATTGTCCTGGATTTGATCCTTACTCAAAGCTTGCTTGTTTGTTTTCCTTCCTTCTTTCTTTCCTTCCTTCCTTCCCTCTTTTCTTCCTCCCTTCCTTTCTTTGATTCTTTTCTTTTCTTTTTTTTTTTTTCAGCATCCTGGACTATGTGAAGAGTCTGAGATCTTTCAGAAAGTCATATTCTCACTTTTTTTTTGTTTCAAGGCCTTACCTGAGTTTCCCTCTTCTGCATCTTACCTCAAACAGCAAGAAGAAACCAGGGGGTAAACACTTTGGAAATCTCCTCTGCTTGGTTCATTAGGCAAATTTTCTATTTTCTTGATTTCTACAGGCAAGAGTGTTGCTAAATTTCTGCCTTTGTTCCAGTTTCCATTAAGCTATCATTTTCTTTTTTCTCCCATCCCTTAAAGTTGTCACTGATAGCCACCACATAATTTAAAATTTCATGAAAAGTACATTGAAGGCACTTGAAGCTTTTACTAATAGTCTCCTCAAAATTCTTACAGTGTTTCCAACTTCCACAAATTGCCTGTATCCACTGGCACTTCCACATTTTAGGTTTTGTTATGGTAGCACCTCATCTCATTTCCAGGTACCAAAATCTGTACCAGTCAGGGGCTAGAATTCATTCAGCATTTAGACATTAGAATGGGTGGGTAGGTAGGTAGATAGATAGATTTAAAAAATAAAACAAAGATTCAACCTTATGCAATCCTGGGAGATGGTTCATCAGCCTCCCCAAGGCTGTCTGTCAATCTGACATTGAAGCTTGAAGTCCAAGGCAACCAGCTGGAAAGGGAAGATTAATGTAAAGTGCATCAAAGACAAGCTGGAATCACAAGCATGACTTGAGTCTGTGAAACTATAAAATGTGTATGCTCTTATTGCCTCTGACCTTGGTGGTGTGAGTATCTGTCCTAAAGAAGCTGGGGCTCCTGGTCAGGGAGAGAAAACATACGTGTGGCCCAGGAGTCAGCAATGCTGAAGGAAGAGTCACAAGAGCTGGAGCAGGTGCAGGCCTTGCTGCCAACACATCGATGAGGATGAGGTGAGCTAGCAGGTGAGCATCGCAGGACTAGCTATGAAAAAGCTGCTGCTTCACTTCCACCCCACAAACTCCCTGCAAGAATCGACCTTGTGGCCCAGCCTCATAGAAAATGTAGGGCAAAGGGAATTTTAAAGAATG
This sequence comes from Meles meles, assembly GCF_922984935.1. Taxonomy (NCBI): domain Eukaryota; kingdom Metazoa; phylum Chordata; class Mammalia; order Carnivora; family Mustelidae; genus Meles; species Meles meles. The sequence goes on from NC_060069.1 coordinate 60,904,326, forward strand.
GACTTCAGCCTCATCAAGTTGGCACATAAAAAGTCACAATATGTTCCTTTCATAATGTATATATCTATGTACTTTAAAAAATTTTATTTATTTGGGAGACAGACAGAAATAGCAACAGAGAGCATGAGTGAGGAAGCGAGGGAGAAACAGACACACTGCTGGGCAGGTAGCCTGATGTGGGGCTTGATCCCAGGACCCTAGGACCATGACTTGAGCTGAAGGCAGATGCTAACTGAATGAGCCACCCAGGAACCCAATATATCTATGTACTTTTAAAGAAATTCTAATATATTTCACCTATTCAATAAATGTCAGACACTAATCTAGGTCCTGAGAATACAAGAATGAAAAAGGCAAAAAAAGAAAAAAATCCAGTTTTCTTAGTTTGTTCTTTATTTCAGGAAGATGGATAATAAACAAACTAGAAGAAGAAGAAGAAGAAGAATATATTATAATAAACAAGTGAATTATATGGTCTCTGAAAAAGGTGAAAATGCTATAAAAAAATGAGGATAAGGGGGCTGGGACTGTAGACTGAGAAAGGAGGTCATAGGTCTCATTGAGAAGGTGACATTTAGGCAGAGAGTTAGAGAGATGAAGAAGTATGTCATGCAGATACCTAAAGGGAATACCCTTAGTGCCTAGAAGATGGTAGATAGTCAACAAATGAATGGACAAAAGACAGTATAATTTAATAAATGAATGAATGAATGAATGAATAAAACTGAGATAAGGTTAATGGGAAGATACAAGCCAAAGCATGAGTTTCTAAAAGGAGGAGCACTTTCAACATAAGCTTTTCACCTAGGTATCTTACTAAGAGATGAGTCATATTGAGGGAATATTTCTGCTTATTGTAGTTAGGAATTTTGGGTTGCAACCATCCTGGCCAAAATCAAATTCATTGCAGTAATGTGAGATAACTAATGGAATCAAGGAAAATGATTAACCAAGCCTAGGGAAGAAAAAATCAGGCCAATTCACATGGTCTAGTTGAGGGAATTAATGTATCAATGGGGACTCTTCAGAGTACCACTAGCAAACTGATTCAGGGACCATGTTCCATTTTTGGGTCATTTCACTCAAGATTCAAGTTCCTGAGAGAGTATCTCACTGTTCAGGTTTGGATCACATATCTAGTCACTAGTGGGAAGAAAGGCAGGATAGCTGGACTGCCAGTATAACCAAGATCACACAGGACAGGGAGGTTAGTTTGTCAAAGGCAAAGCATATGTTATTGCCAAATGAAGCAGGAAAAGATATGGGTGGATGGAAGTCATCGAAGTCTACCACCTCCCTCAACCCTCTTTGTAACTGGCTGATTGCCTGCTCTGTGTAAATAATGGATGAAGAGACTCCTCAGGGTGTATGGATCCCAAAGGTGTCAGTACAATTTGAAGACTTAAAGACAGCCACGTATGAGATGATTCTACCTGTCCCCAGCACCAGGGCCATCTTTTGTGTCCAGGGTAACTCATGCTTTGCCCAGTTGGTGATCTTATACTGAAACCAAGAGTGGAAGGCAAGGAAAAGAAGAAATGTCTGGGACTGAACAGGATGATTAGAAACACCTATCTCCCATAGACATGGCCTGGGAGGATGAATTATCCTCCTGAGATCACAGAAAATGCCATGAGCATTGCAGACAGGATAAACATTCTGACTTTGGGGCTGCCGTGACTGTAGATAAGATGATTTGTTTCTTCTCGGGCTATTTATGTCAATTTCTTCCTGTTCCATTGCTAACATTCCTCTCCCTGTACATTTAAAAAATATTAATTCAGAACATGTATCTTTCCTTTCTTCTCTAAAATGTCTCTGGCTATGTGATATTTTCACACAAAGGAGCTATATTTGGCATTCAAAAATTGCTTTTCTTCCTGCTGGCAAGAAGAATTCACTCACTACCTACTAGTGCAAAACACTTATTTTGCTTAAGAAAAGAAAAAAAGGGAACTTCCTCCAAATGATACAGAGAAAAAAATAGATATTAAATTTTAAAGAGGACAAAATGACTCCTCCTCTCTGAACATTTTCCAGAACAATACACTCCCGCCTGTCTATTGTTTCAGGGGCTAATAGTTATATAAATGCCTCTCTAGCTGCATTAGTTCCATAGTATCATTGTCTTTTCCACAAAGGGTGTAGGCAGTGGTATAATGACTCACTTTTTAACCACACCCTTATTTATATCCAGAGTTCATCAAAGGAGAGATTACTGCATTGTCTTTTATTTTCTTTCCTTGTTTTCTTTTTCTTTCTCCCTTTTTACATCTCTATTAGGTTCTGCTTTAATGTGTACACAAGACCCTTAAGTCCACACTGGGAATATAGGAGGAAAATCAGGCCAAGAATCAAAAGGCTCGAATTGCCTTTGGTCTAGTAATTTACTGGGTACTCTGAGGCCAATATTTTCTCTAAAGGGAGGGAAAAAAAGTAGGGACTTTGTAAAAAGGATTTGCCCAATGTGATGCTCAAATGGATAGAGTAAAAGGTCACTTTATTTCATCTCTTCCTTTAAATTCTTGGTTGCATAGTAATTTAGACCTTACCACTTTTTTTAGAAAAATCTGTGAACTTTAGTATCCAGTGAAAAATAAACTTGGCTAAATGTCTGTCACTAAATTTAGACATAAAATGATATGTCATTTTTACCAGCATCTTCGCTTGATTTTTTATGAGACTTAAATAAGAAAATCCTGCAACCATCTTAGTTTTTAAAAATTAGGAGGGTACCATTTAGAACACCTAAACTCTTGGGATACTGATTAGTAAACAACTAGTCTGGAAAATTAAAAATGCCTTCCAGAAAGGACAGGAATGGGGTTAATTTTTTTTTTTCATATGGAGAGAACTAGACTTTACTAAAGAGTAGTTGAATGGATAAATTATTCTTCTATAGAATGTTATATAATATATAATTCTATGACATTATACATTGATAATAGAAAACAAAAAGTATACTACTCTATATGGCATCAAAACACAATGAAATAAAATCCTATAGGGAATAGGTAGTCCCCAGTTATGCGATGCCTTCCACGAACAAGATGAGGGGATCTGGAATTACGCCAAAACACTGGAAAGGTCTAGTCTCAAAGAGACATTGCCTTGCCCTATATGCCTCAGGGACCTGTTTCCTCTTGTGATAAAGAAGTTGGAGCAATATAATTCTTCCAAGGCCACAGGTTTATCAAGTTGGTGGGTCACACCTCCATAGGGACACATGACTATCCCTCTGGTATTTCCACCTCAATTCCACTTTTCCTTCTTTTACCTATAGTTCCTCATTGTTGAAAACTCTTTTTCTCATCCCCATTCCTGATAATTCCTCCTGGCCTCTTAAACACTTGATGACCAGACTATTTTAGGCTCAACGAACCATATCCCATCTACTCCCTATCTCTAGCACTAGCACCTAGCCAAATGCCTAGGAACTCGTAGAAACTGAGTAAGTGTTTGATGAGTGAATAACGAATAAATAAATAAGTAGATGAATATCGAATGAATGAATGATACATGACTGGAGTAAAAGAATTATCCTTCATATCATTGAAAATGTAGAAGATAGGTTTTTGATGACGATTCCATTTTTCCATGAAAACACTGTACTATAGAAAGCTACCCTATTACAAAATAACTTAGTGCTCCACTTCATGAACATGCTATATTAAAAAATAGGCTTTTTGTTGGCCTGTTTGGTCCTATAATGAGATGTTGACATCTTGTAAACTTTGAGTTGTGTGATAAACCCCAAAAACCTGACTAATGCAAGGCTTGGGGAATTGTATCAGAATATCAGAAGATAAAGGAGAAATTAACTCCCAGTGTAACATATTCGTAATGTTGTATGGAGGCTTTCAACACTGACAATCATGGACAAATGCACACAATATAACTCTCCAACCTTATCCAGGATTGAGTTTGTTTGGAGTGATGCTGCCCTACATCAAAGAGAAGGAAAGTATCCTGTGACTCTGAACAGAGTTAGGATCCAAGGTAACACTCATGAGAATCAGAAGATTTCAGCACAACATCAAGAAGGTCAGACTTCCTAGGAGTGGATTGGGGATCATCCTAATGGAGCCACTCACCTACCAGCAGCCACATTAAGAAAGAGAAATATTGGCATTTGTACAAAAGCTTAATAGTGACAATATCTACATGTTAAGCTGAAAGAATTCTGGACTGCCCTGATGCCTCATTGAGCAGCTATCCCAAAGTAGACCTTGACTGATTGTTTTCTTAAAAAGGTGGTACAGGAACTTACCAATCAGTCCATCTGTCTGTCTGTGCATCCATCCATCCATATCTCTGTCTGTCCATTCCTTTCACATGGAAACTTCTACCCTCTCTTTCCTAGGAATGCTATGCTCATGATGCCCTGACACCCCCTCTCCCTTGTGTTCTATCTTCCCTTCATTGTCCCCCTTCCCTCTTGCTTCTCAGACACATTTGTTCTAATCCAGGTGCTTCCCCAGCAGGCACTATAGAAAGTGTGCTCTATAGTAGAATCACTTCCTTGGATTTTTTTTTTTTTTCCTACATGAGACAAACTCCTTTGGATTCTGGGGAATAAAGTTTTTCTGCCAGTCACTCACATTTATTATTTTATTTTTAAAACACCATGTGAAGAAGGCAACATTAATGTTAATATCCCCATTTTGCAGATAAGGAAACTGAGGCCCAGAGAAGTTCTGTTATTAGCCTAAGATCACATAAGTAAAGTGATAGAACCATCACCTAAACTAGAACCCTCTGGTTCCAGGCTTGGTTCTCTTTCTATCACAAGTAAGACAACTAGGCATTGGATTTAATAAAGAAATATACAGGATCCTATACAGGATATAAGATTTAAATGGGGAATTCCTTCTTCAGCCTAGAAGTCTCTTTGTACTCTATGTATATATGACTCAATTTTCTAAATGTTATTTATCTGTTGATAAAACTAATATGAGGATCTATAAATGTTCCTAACACCAGGTATATTTCAGCATTATAAACTCGATATACTATTATTTAAGTTAGTTAAGATGCTTTAAGGTTATATAAAGAGGTTAATTTTGTTTCACTATTATTGCTATTGTATCATTTCAACACAGGTTAATTTAAGAAAAGAAAGCAATTTCAAAAGCAGTAAGCCACAATGGTATAGAAAAACTTCTGCCAGTTGGCTGTAAAGCTCTGAAAATTAATGAAATCATCACCCCTTAAGATTTTCTCTAGAGCTGCATTGTCAGGAACTTATTCTATCTACCTTTAGCTGCTGGCAAACAGTCACTTTTAAATCTAATACAATTTAGTAGTACTTTCCATACATATTTAGGGTGTGTCTTTTTACTCAGTGAAATTGTAGTCTAAACGATTGGTACTCTGTGCATAAATGAATCAAGATGAGTTGTAGGGGGAATGAGAATGGCAGCTCCATGGAATGATCTTCTAAATGCTTTCCGTATAGTTTAGCCTCGGTTGGAGGAAAATCAGGGTCTTATTTCAGCCCTATAGTAACATATTGCAAGTCTTTGGGTATCCAAGTAGGATGATGATAAATGTCACAAAAAGCCAGGCAGAAGGAGGCCTCATAGATCATCAGTCCTCAGTAGGATCTTGCTGAAGCTCAACTTTTGGTGAATAAAATAGTTATGATCACCATAAGTTTGGGGGCATAAAAATGTGTTAAATTTGCATAAAATTTACATAAACCACCTAAATGATTCCAGCTGCCACAGAAAAATATATGAGGATCTTCTTATATTATCTTGAACTTCACATACCTTAAAAATGAGAGAAGGGTTTAGGAAAACTGGCTTGCAAGTTTCTCTGAAGAACACCATTGCAAAGTTTGATAATAAAACCTTGATTAAACAATTGAGGAAGGGGAATCTGTTTAACTTTAATTCAAATGAATCCATTTATTAAAATCCTCATTGTTGAAAATGAATTCCTTTTATTAGTTCAGTATATGGTATGGAATATAATTCAAGGAGACTGGATCATTTAGAGGAAAACACAAATGGGTTCTGGACCTTGGGCATGACATCGTCTAAGCCATGAGATACAAGGCAAACACTTGAAATTCTTTCATTTTCTATTTTCTCAGTTGCAGAACAGAAGATGGGGTGTCTCCAACCTGACCTAACAGAAGATCACCTGAGGGATTTGATAAATATGACAATCCCAAGACCTACTCTGAGAAACCCTGAGGTGAGATAAGGAAAAAAGCCAGAAATCCGTATTTATGATCAGTACCACAGATGATTCCAGCACAGTTGGTCAAAGTTAGGACTTGCTGGACTAGAAGAAATCTACAAGTCCCTGACAACTCTAAAAGTTTATGTCTGCTTAACTTTTTTGATGTTTAAGCATCTTGAAACTCCATAACCTCTGTGGAGATTAAGTACTTGAAGGATTTGAGGTCTTAAAATTAGCACTGGACTGGGATTCAAGGGTGAGAATCCTGAAGTCTTTCACTCCCTGGATGCATGACATTTGCATTTCATTGTGAGTGTTCTGCGTAGTTATGAAGCGAAGACTAATTCATTTAGAAGTTCTCTAAAGTTTAAAACTCTGAAAAGAACTTGATTTGAATCTAAGTTATATGACTCAGATACACTAGGAAAGCTGGTGAGGAAAACAGTTTTCTTTGTGCAACACCTCTTCTTTTTTTTTTTTTTTAAAGATTTTATTTATTTATTTAGGAGACAGAGTGATCAAGAGAGAAAGCACAAGCAGGGGTGTGGGGTGGGGGGGAGAGGCAGAGGGAGAAACAGACTCCCCATAGAGTAGGCAGCCCCATGCAGTCTTTATCCCAGGACCCTGGGATCATGACCTGAGCTGAAGGCAGATGTTTAACTGACTGAGCCACGCAGTCACCCCGTAACACCTCCTCTTAAAAGGCATTTCACAGAGTATCCCTGAAGCAAATAACACATTATATGTTTATAATAATAGTAATAATAAGACATAGCACACAGACGATCTCTGTTTAATTGACTGGGACCTCATGGATGCATGCTTCAAATCTAATTCAAGGAATTGAGTATTATAGTATTATAGACCTTCTCTACTGAAAATTTCACAAAATGTCTCATATTTCCATTTTAAAATATAAATATGGGACAAAGAGAGAAAAAGAAGCATGTTTAAATGTTTTTGCTCAAAAAGCTAATTATTGTTTAACATCTCTATTCAAGCTTTCAATCCAACATTACACAAAATATTTTCAATAAGGCATAAATCTGGATTAACTTTCTCTTCTTTGGGGCGTGCAGAAAGAACTGTCTGCAGAATATACAAACCCTGTATAAATCTGTTTGCAGTGGTCAGTATTCTAGAGGCAGTAGAAAAATAGGTTTTCTGATAAGGCATCAGTTTTTCAATGAACACGATGAAACATGTCACTTTCAAGTTGAGTCCATTTTTGAAATTCTAGGCAAAGCCATCACAGCCCCTGTCATGGAAGCTGGATAATTGGGATTCGTTGCACGACCTACATTCTCTAAGAGATGATTGACGTCCCCGCAGTTTGTGCTGTGGGAAACTGGCCACATTGTCAAAACCTGGGCAAACATAATCTTCTCAAAAGATTCACTGAAATTCAGTTGAGTACAAAGTTGTGGAGTGTTTTTTTTTCCCTATATTTTTAATACATAGCTTTTAAAGTTATGATTAGATGGAAATAATCTGTCTAGAAAGTTGCACTGACCAATATGTGGTAGCTACTAGTCACATGTGGCTATTGACCCTTGAAATGTTATTAACCTCCACTGAGGTATATGCTCTAAGTTTAAATATTCCCCAGCCTTCCAAGAGTTAATTTCTTAAAAAAATAGAATACAAAACATCTCATTAAAAATTTTTATATTGAGGGGCGCCTGGGTGGCTCAGTGGGTTAAGCCTCTGCCTTCGGCTCAGGTCATGATCCCAGAGTCTTGGGATCGAGCCCCGCATCGGGCTCTCTGCTTGGCAGGGAGCCTGCTTCCTCCTCTCTCGCTCTCTCTGCCTGCCTCTCTGCCTACTTGTGATCTCTGTCTGTCAAATAAATTTAAAGAAAAAAAAAATTTTATATTGATTGCATGTTGAAGCAGTAATATTTTGAAATTATCGGGTTAAAATAAATATCTAAGTTAATCTCACTTTTACTTTTTTAATGTGGTTACTAGAAAATTTTAATTATCTATCTATATATATATGGCTCACGTTATATTTCTACTGGACAATGTTGTTCTCAGAAGATAGAACAAGTGTGTCTTCTCAAAACAGTTTTATCTATGCAATTTGAAGTTTGCTGTAGCATACATTCATACCTACAGTATGTGAGTTCAAGATAGTAATGTTGCTCCACAGCAATTTCTTTGATGTAAGACCCATAACAAGGCCTCTAAAACACAAAACTATAATTTCAGAATAATTTTATGTCTAAAAGGACTTTGGTTTATAACATGGTGCCTTAGAGAGTCTTAGAACTGCTACATATCCTAAAAGTCATCATGTTCAATCCCATTTAGTTCAATTGTTTTTTAGAGAAGGAAATGAAGAACCAGAGAGCTAAAGACCTCTCCTTAGTATCACTTAGGAGCAAAGCCAGAACTGGAACCCAGATCTCGGACTCATAAACCACAATATTTCTATTTTATCAGTGCAATTTAAATTTGACTATGTTTCAAAATGAAACACATAATAAATAGTCTTATTTTTGCAAAAGCTCGTCAATTCAAAAGCTGTTTTTTAATTGCCGTAATTAAGGTTACATTCCTTAAAACAATTAGTTTGGTTAAAGTAATTTAATAATATCTTGGTGTTGGTCTCTTTCTCCAATAACTATAGTTTGACCTAAAGAACTTTGCAATACAAAGTAATGGAAGCAAAAAAATTATAAAATCACCAAGAAAGCAATTAGTATGGAAAATATGGTATGTGTTACTAAAAGTAGTAGGAATAGAGGAAAGAAACCAGTGTGATTCAAAGAGAACGGTAAGGCCCTAGAGTAGAGATGATCCTCCAGGCCCCTGGCCAGGTAGGGGGATTTTCTGCAAAGAAGCTAAAGAGGAGACCCCTGGAGGGATCAAGTCAGCTAAAGAGAAGGAAGGAAGACACTGACCAGACTCACAGGAGATATTAAAACACACACACATGCAGACACACACGTGCACATACACATTAATTTAATATATTTGACGCTAAGGAAGGGTAAAGGAAAAGCATTATTTCTTTATTAGATAGGGAGTGAAAACTGTCCCTTGCCTGAGGCTCTCACGATATTGACTTGAGCTCTTTGGCAAGCATTTAATCTCTTCAGGGCTGAGTCCACTGAGGTGCTAAACTGTCACTCTCCTGTACAGGGAAGAATCCAGTCAAAGCTTTTACTGTTTTTTCATTGTAAAAAAATTAAAAATAAAATAATTAGTTGATATTCCATTTTGCGGGGGTTAGGAGGCAAGAGGAACTAAAGCAGGCTTTTTGAGGTCATTTAAAAGATAGTCTCATGATTAAAGGAAAATAGTCCTTCCGAATACTGCTTTGACTGAATTGACTAGTTGTTGGGTTTTTTGGGAGGGAAGGGGGGTCAAACAGTTCCATGAAATAGTGTATAAAATGCCTGCCATAGTACTTGCATGATATCCAGTAAATGTTTGGATCTGATCAAAGAGATTGTTCATGTAAATGTAAGGTTAGGATGATAAATGACCAGAAAGAGTCAAGCATTTATAGTCTGTCTATTTTTATTTTAATATTCTTATTTTATTCTATTTTGCAATTCCAGTTGCAATGTATTTTCATTGTATATAGCCTGGAAAATATAAAAAATATAATATTAAAAATATAAAGTATGTAATAAAAAATCCTTTTCTTCTATTTTCTCCAGCTTTTTTTTTATCTTACAATGTCTTTTCCATTTGCATTTGATTTTTTTCTCAAACTCTGTGTTATGCTACCTGAGTCCTTCTCTACCTCTATTCTTTTCACTTAGAGTATTTTTTTTTTAAGATTTTATTTATTACTTGACAGAGAGAGAGAGTAAGAGCACAAGCAGGGAGAGCAGCAGAGGGAGAGAGAAAATCAGGCTCCCCTCTGAGAAGGGAGCCTGAAGCAGGCCTTAATCCCAGAACTCTGGGATCATGACCTGAGCCAAAGCAGACTCTTAGCCAATTGAGCCACCCAGGCAGCTCTGCTTTACTGAGTTGAGAACACTGAGTGAGCAGGGCAAGATGAAATGGCAGGAATACCAGGGAAGCCTCTTGGCTACCTAGGAAAGAGTAGAGAGCTTGGGGATCACCATACAATAACTTTAAAATTCAGTGTTATTGGGGCACCTAAGTGGCTCAGTCACTCTGTGCCCACCTTTGCCTCTCAGGTCATGATCTCAGGGTCCTGGGATGGAGCCCTGCATCGGGCTCTCTGCGCAGTGGGGAGCCTGCTTCTCCCTCTCCTTCTCCTGCTCCCCTGCTTCATTCTCTCTCTCTGTGTCAAATAAATAAAATCTTGGGAAAAAAAATTCAATGTTATCATTGTATTTAGAAGTGATCTTGCTCAGGGGAACCAACTCTCACTAATCAAAGCAAGTCAATTATCAATCTACAAAGAGAAAAAGATCTACCAAGGAGACAAGAAAGTTGACATCAGTTAGTCAGACATTCTTCTGTAAGACAATACTCAGAGGAAGCTGATTTATAATCAGTAACTCGCTTCAGGTAGATGATCTTGATGTATGTCATTAAACTACAAAGGCCAGATGCATTTCTCCACGCTCTAGAATCTGCCTGCCAAATCTGCAGGAGTTCATCTGAGGAATCTGCAGGACTAGCACGAACATTCTTTCCCTCTAGGGAAAAGAATAGAGCTATTCTGACAAATCTTACTTCTTGACACTTTTTAAAAATTATTCCAGGTTAACCATCTCTCTTCTCTCAATATTGTCTTTCAATAAAAAAATGTATCATAAAACTGGTTAACCCAGATTACTGTATCACAATCATATTCTAGTTCTGCCTCTCTAGTAAGTTTCCTTGATTGGTTTTAGGTGCTATCAAGACTTTCCCATCCTACATTTACAGATGTCTCTTGGTTTAGTCATAGAGAGTGCTAATCAAATATGTTATGTATGGATTTTATCAAACTGATGCAATGAAGGTGATGCTATTTCCACCTTTTTTGGTGGACACCTTCCTGCTGCATTCTGTGCTGATTGCATAAGGACCCACAAACTCTCTTTAGTAATATAAGTATTGAGCCTCTTTCTAAATAATTTAGGATATGTCTAAGCATGTTCTCCATGGGGAATTTTGACCTACATGACTCAGCCGCTTCAAAGAATACCATAGCATCTTCTAAAAATTCCAGATCTAGACAATTGGAAAACCTTTGGAAGGGCAAATGCTTCTCAATTTTAATTCCTTCCCAGCCTTCCAAGGCAAATGGATCTCTTACACTATTTTCTTAAGCCAAGTAAACATAATTAAGTAGGCCTTTGGCAAAGCTTAGATTCATTAAATGATATTTCCATTTGAAATTACAAATATAAAGCAATCCTTATGCTCTGTTTTGCTCCAACCTGAAGGTAGATCTATTTACTTCAAATTTTAGTGGAGACTCAAGATTGTGTCTACTTTATGCTATAGAGACATCCTGGCTTAGATGCCCATGTAATTTCTATGGGCAGTTTAGAACAAATTTCTCTAAAACCAAGTCACTACATGATATTTGAAGAATGTTAAATTCTTTCATTAACTATGGTTTTAAGGAAGAGTATACATTATAATTTTTATAAATATTCCATTTCTTAGATCCCTGAGGATATCTCTTACATCTAACAGGTGCTCTCTTTTTTCACCTCACAGTCCATAATTTATAATCACTCAGTACAGTTTTTACAGTGCACTACAATTTTAATAAAATAATACACAAAATTCCTAACTAAGCTGGAGGCAAAAGAAGAAAAATATTGCTTCTTCACATTTCCAAACTCCTGATTTGAGGAATATCTTTTTATTTGCCCATGGTGGCTGAATTTCCAAGGAAGATTCCAGAAATGGACCTACCGCTTTCCATCTTCCATCAAGTTATAAATCAAAAGCAAGTGATGTCCAGAGAAAGGTATGATGGTAGAAGTGAGGCTGTGGGAGTTGGTGGTAGGTCAGAACAGGGACCCTGCTTGCCTTTGAACTTTCTAGAGGTACAAAGTAACTTGTAGTTGGAAACATGAGAGAAATTTCAAAAACACATGAAATCAATCAACCACATACATTGTGAAACATTATCCCTTTTAGTCTTGAGTAATTATTTTAAACAGACAAGTTTTTTATTGACATAGAAAAAGAAACAAGAAAAACTATGAGCATATTGGCACAAGGCACCTGATTCAGTCCCCTTACCACCACCACAAATGGGATTGTTTATATTCAGATGTTCCTATCTTTGCATCACTTGGATAACACAACTCATAATTTTCATCATAACCTTGGGTAATTGGTTGTGAAAATTTCATCTTAATAACTTTCTTGGAAAATGATGTCAAAACCAACATATTAAAAAACAACAGCAACATATTTTTCTCTCGTTCAATCTCGATCCATTGTTCATTTCTCTCCCACACATCTCTGCCCTTCCAGCTCTCATGCTTCTGCACTCTCCCTCAGCAAGTTCAGAATTTCTACAAGAAGCTGGCAAAGATTAGCTATGGCCTGTGTGAAGAAACAACCCAGCCATGATGAGGGACAGATCCAGGCTATGATGAGAGATAAATTTACTTGCTGCAGCTCCACCCAACTTAATGGATGATCCTGTGATCTCTGTGTGACTTTTCATGCCCTAGTACATTACCCCCATTAGTGATACTCTCTGACTTAGTCCTCGATTTGCAACGTGCCCCAATGGAGGCACTGCAACCCTGTTACAACAGCTCTCCATTTGGTTCTGTATCATGAGTTACAGCCATTATGTTATGCAAACTAGCATCAGCCTTTAAGACCTCAAAAGGTACCCTGGCAGTGCACCAATATCTAGGATACAGAGACAAAATTAGGAGAAAGTAGGGGATTTGGAAAGAGGCATGAGAGAAAAGCACAGGCAAAATAATTAAAACAATAACAATTTTGGCCAACATCCAGAAACATAAGTGAAAGAGGGGAGGTATTTTTGACCCCCTAACTAGTATATTAAAATGTGTCATTTCACATACTCACACTGCATGCATGATTTGACTTTCTTTTTCTCAGCCCCAGCAACAGCTAGGAATACTTTGTTGACAGTTTTTACCTCATAAATTTGGCTCCCTGATTCAATTTTTCTTTACAAGAAAAAAAGAAAAGAGGGAGAAAAAAACTTAAAGATCTTCTCTCAAATGAGATTCTCTTTCCCTCTGGGTTTTCATTGATTTATAATTGCATCAATATTTCACATTTCTATTAAAACACCATGTTCTAATGCTCAGTCTGGCAGAGGCTTTCCTTTGCATCTGACAGGATGTCCACCAAATCTTCCTATTATGGAGAGAGCTTGGGGTTCTGGGAAAATCAATAGGTGTTTAGCTACCAGGGAGCCAGGGAGATGAAGAAATGTAAAAGGGTGGCCACTAGCGACTGCAGAGGTAAGAATGTCTCTAAAGACTGAAATGAGGCCACAAATCCACAAGTTGTGGAATTTAAGCAGTTATGTAACCGTCTTGGGGGGGTTAACCATTCAATGTCTCTCTTTTTCCCTGTATTCCCTTTAGGTGAGCTACTCCCAGGAGTGAGGCCCTGTCACTTCTCTGTGAATTGCTGCTCCATTGACCCACGTTTTTGTCTGAAAGGGAATGGCTTTTCAGAGAAACTGTATTTGTTTAAATTTCTAAGTAAGAAATCCTTGGCCTCCGTGATTCACGTTGCTTTGCCATCATTCAGTTTTACACGGAGGCAAACACAGGTCCTCTTTTCAGATATGCTCTGTCGGAAGCCTGCCTCCCCACCCTTTGTGGAGGGTGTTCCATTGTAATGATTCTGCTAGCTGCCTTTTCCCTCCTCTCTGCCTGAAAATCCAATCATCTGCTCAAAAGTCAATGAAAGGTCCCAAGCTGCTAAGGCAGCTAAACAAATCTGCTAACAATAATAGCCGTACTGAGGAGAAATGTAGAAGAAATTAACTATATTCCTCCAAAAGCATTCTGGGAAACAGCATGCCACACCAAAGCCCAGTTCTAAAATGCAATCTATCGTGGGGTTGGACGGGTCATGCTTTGTGACTAGAGTTGATGGCTCACATGTAAACAGATGGCATTCTCCCCGCCAACACTCCACCCCACAGCTCCTGAGAGTGAGATCCTGCAATTAGCTACTTCAAAGTGGTGGGGACAATTGTCTAACAAGTTTCCATTCATCAGGAAGGCAAGGACCTGAGTTGCACTTGGAAAATGTTGTGTGACCAAAGCTTTCAAGCAGCAAACCTACCATCAAGGAGAAAAAACAGCCTCCTGTGGGAAATAGCCAAACCTAAAATAAAATTGACCAGGCAGAAAGTTATAAATAATATTATTTTAACAGGGTTTTGAGGTACAGCCAAATATTTTGGAATGTTCTCAGTCCAAACAAAGCCAGCATAGTTCTCATTTTTTCCAACCTCATGACTGAAAAAAGAGATAAATGGAAAGGAAAAAAGCCCACAGTTGCGAAACATAAATTTAAGAGAAAAATCAATCTGGACAGTCATAAAAACCAGGTGGCCGGCAAAAATTGGACTCCTTTGTGTAGAAATGCATAACATCCTCTAACATGCCATAATTAAGGTACAGTGAAAAGAGCAAAGAATTTGGAGGCAGAAAGAAGTTCAGATCCTAAGTCCATGACTCACAAAATGTGTGCATCTGGGTAAATTTCTTAATCACTCTGGGCCTCACAATCATCATCTGGAAAATGGAAACCAACAGCACTAATCTCACAGAGTTGTAACAAGGATGTAAAGAGATCAAGAATGAAAGCACTTGGCCCAGCTCTCAACACATACAGAGATGGCAGGTCTCCGCCATCTTCCCCAGCTTCCCAGGTCCCTCCACCTCCCCACACATAGGCAGATCTTAGATCTGCCTTGGATAGACAGGTATTAAGCAGTTTGGGTTTTGCTTGTTATTAAGAGTGATCATGTCAAGAGTGCCTGGGCGGCTCATTCAGTTAAGTGTCTGCCTTCACCTCAGATCATGATCCCAGAGTCCTGGGATTGAGCCCCTGTATCGGACTCCCTGCTCAGTGCGGAGCCTGTTTCTTCCTCTCTGTGCTCCTCCCCCTGCTTGTGCTTTCTCTCTCTCTCTTTCTGTCACATAAATAAATAAATAAATAAATAATCTTGGAAAAGAAAAGATAGTGAGTGATCATATCATCCTCAAAACACATAATTGGATTAGAAACCTGGCCAAATGAGTCAGTTACTGATTTTGCAACTAGACAAGTGGTGGCCTCGCCTCTCTGAGCTGCAGATTCTTGTCTTTAAAGTGAGGTCGGGCGCCTGGGTGGCTCAGTGGGTTAAGCCGCTGCCTTCGGCTCGGGTCATGATCTCGGGTCCTGGGATCGAATCCCGCATCGGGCTCTCTGCTCAGCGGGGAGCCTGCTTCCCTCTCTCTCTCTCTGCCTGCCTCTCTATCTACCTGTCTCTGATCTCTCTCTGTCAAATAAATAAATAAAATCTTTAAAGTGAGGTCACTGAAGCACAGTGATCTATAGGGAAACGTCCAGTTTGGCCCTTCAGGGACTTGCTGTCATCTATGCCTATTCAAACCAAAAGTTCTGCTTTGTCCCTCCTCCCCTTTCTCGATATGTTATTTCAAAATGAGTTTTGATAGAACTAGTATTGGGATTGTTCTTTTATATGGGGAGATTGAGATTGTAGTGAGTAAAGAGAGCATTGTTTTCAGATGTTCAATACACGTTCGTGGAGTGAACACACTACACTATTAGGATGGAAGAGAACGCTCTCCTTAGTGTAAAACTTGGATCTGACCCCAATGCGCTGCTCCTCCTCACTCAGAGCTCTCCGCCCACAACCCCCATTTCTGTGGAAACATCGCAGAGCACTGCCCCTTGCTACTCTCAGATGAAATTAAGTTCCAGGTGCTTAAAAAACTTCTGCTTCTGAATCACGTTTATCTGTACATTGTGAATCCTTTACTCTTGTTATCATGCTCAAGAGGTTTGAGGGAGAAAAACCATCCCTCCCAAATAAATAAGAAAACAATTGTAAGCCATCTGTTCCAAATATACCCTGGGGGAGTGGGGACCCAAAACTTATGGGCTCTGGCTTAAATGCCTTGTGTGAACCCCACCACAAAGTGGAGCAGCACCTCTCTCTCAGACCCAAACAAGCAGCAGCACAGAGAGAAACTTCTCCCTGCCTCTGGCATTTGGACATCAGGCATAGGAAACACCACTTTCTGACGCTGTGAGGCATCGGTCAGGTGTATGTCAGGTCTACAGAACATGAAAATGTCCGGATTAATCTATGAATCAAAACACTTTTATGTGACCAGTTGGGAATTTTTTACTCAGTGGAAAGGAACACCTGAAAACCATGCTTGCCCGTGAAAGAAGAATCCTTCTACTGTCAACATTTTTTTTTTTTTTTTTCATTAGGAGAGGTGTTCTCTCCATTTCACCCAGCCCTGGACCATTTGTTGGTCAAGGTTGGAATTTAAATGGCTATAAAGAAAAAGCAGCATTGGCTGGAACATCCTGCCCTCTGGCTGTAAGGTTCCTGTAGGCATGTGTTGTCGCTGGCAATGGCCTCACACTTGGCACCTTATAATTTTCCACTTTCATGGATGTATTTTGAATTTCCTTAGGAGTCAGTTCTTCTACTGGGGGGATGTGGCAAATCCAGAAAGGAGCTTTTGCCAAACCGAAAACTTTTTAAAAATCACAGTGTCTTACCAATGGGATTTCAGACATGCCTGTTTGGCTTTCAAGCTGACACAAAAATGTAACCATTGACTAGACTACATCTGATGAGTTGTCGGTTTTAAACAGATTCTCAGCTTCTTGAATATGTTCCAATCATGATTCGCTGCATTTAATTATTCGTTTTCTTTCCTTCTGTCAGAAACTTAAGGAATTTTGTGGCTGTGTACATTCTGGGTGAGTACGTAAAAACAACAAAGTTTGCCCCCAAACTCCTCTGCAATATGAAGATGTCATAAGTTTATAAACAGAAAGAACATTGCAAAAAAACAGGCTTTCTTTTATGTTTAGAAGTATTTGTTTCCAATAATATCTGAATTCTCTTCAAAAGCACTGAGCAATTTATTCAGAATTTGCTAGACTGCTATTAAAAAGAAAAATTTTTCAGAATCCTATAAATTCAGTTACATTACTTATCAACCAAATTTCAATAGCTGGGCCACTTGTACTTTAAATTTTACTTAAAGTACTGTCACGGACAAGTATCCCTTATATTAACACATGAGGGCTTTGGAAAGCCTTCACAATCGACTAGACTATCCTCATTGACCTAGTTCCCACTAATCTCTGACCTACTATCTTATTCCATGTGGTCTGAGTGGTGCATAGGCATCTCCTTTATCTACATCTGGAACTCTCTACCCTCTTCTCTTTCTATGTTTGGCAATGATCTACCTTTTCAAAATATGAGTACAAGTTTTATATGTCTTTACATCCTCAATAACTAGATGAGTCCATCACCTAGAGGATAGTCACCAAATGTACATGATGGCAACCAGAACTCTTTCTTTTTACCAATGTGTAACTATGTGGCAGTCCATTCACATTTTTCTTTTTAAAGTTTGAATAGATTATATCTAGTCTGCCATGCATACTATCTCGGAATATGTACTATTGCTTAAGATTGGGCTCTAAATGTCATGCCAAAAGACTCAGTGAACATTCCAAACTGTCTAATTTCTACCCAGAAGTGGTTAATGTACGGAGACTTTAAAATATAATATTAATGATTTTAGAAACTAAAAATCTACAGCACTTTGAATCTCATTGTGCTCTTTCACTACATTCCATCAAAGGACCTGGGCAAGCCACAGACAGAAGCCCCGTATTCAATATTTCTGATACCAAATCTAGGACTTTCCTGACTATATCACAGGGGTTGAAGTCCCCATAATGAGATGCACAGACTCCGAATGGAAGGAAGAAAAAACACAAAACAAGTATCAGAAACACCATTCCCAAATAAATGAAATTGAACTACTGAGCAACAAGTCACTCAACCATGAGAACTAAGAGAAGAGGAGATGATACATTTAATTTTAGAAAATCATTACACATACCTCAAGTCATCTAGGGCAATGCAACATATTAATATTTTCCATTTGAAAAAGGCAAAGTGAAAGTTTTTATATTCACACCTGGGATGATTTGAACATCTCTTTAATGGTTCACTCTATTGTAGCCATGCTGGGAAATATTTTCCTACAAAGCAATTACTGTCACTTCCCAAATCACACGGCCTTGTTCACTGCCATCACGACAATCCCAACAAGAACAACAGCAACTCTACCCTGAATATTTGTATTGATTTGTTTACTATTAAAGGAGTTTAATGCTTATCACCTCATTTAATCCTAAAGCACCTGTGAGCAAGAGGAAATTGAAGAAAAAAATTGAAGAGAAAAGATCCAAAGGACCTGGGTATCAAGTCCCAAATCACTGATAAGACTGTATAAAGATTAAGTGTTTGCAAGAGTTTGATTCCTAAGCATGGGTATTCCCAGTCAAGCTTCCTTCTCTAACACCTACTTATGACTAGGGTTTCTCTCTTCCTGATAATTGGAGACCTCCTGAAAAAGGAAATTAGAAAGCCATTTAAAATATCAGTCAATCATTCAGTTAAAAGCAAAATAAAAGAAATAAAAAATAAAACATCTTGCCAAAAGCAGGAAATAGCTGCCTTGGGGGGAACAAGGCAAGGACCTTATTCTAACAAGCAAAGAGTCATGAATTTTAATAATCCATATCAATTTCCCCAAGAAAGTAATGAGGACAAAAATCTTATGATCAAATATTTGAAAGAAATTGGTAAAATGTAGTTAGATATCTCTTTTTTTAAAGGCCTCAATATACCAATCAATAATGTGAATTTGCAAGAAAGAACATAATATGCAATTTTTCTCAATTAAATTATTTGACTATGGAACCCTCTCACATTCTTTTTTTCCCCCCTATGGAGCATCTTAAGAGATGGACACACTTTTCTTCCTGGACACAGTTTTGAGGAGAAATGCTCTATCCACGTCTCTGCAATTTAGCAATCCACTGTATAAAACCTGAGGGATACAATCAAGTGGTTGAATGTTTTCAAATCCACACGTTTGTAATGTTAGAGATGTCTAAATGTGTATTACTGCCTTTTCATGTATGTTAATTGCATAACAAACTCATGGGAGTATATTTATGGAAACACTATGGGCAAGCACAATCCTTAAGCTTAGTGATTTGTAATCATTTCTTGTGGTTTTGATTTCTGTTATTTAATATAACCTGAGGAGTTTGAAGAAGAAAAAAAAATTCTGTTCGGCCTCGACCATGTGAGAAGTCAAGTTTTGACATATGATCGGCCCTGTGAACGAGGAATAAGACGGTATTATATATTGCGGGAAGTGATACCATTACAGGAAGTGATAAGAGCTTATTGAGCACCTGCATGAAGGACGTTATATTTTAAGACTCTTAGATATATGAGTTCATTTAATGCCAACAAAGACCCTAAAAACTAGATACTATTATTTCCTCCTCTTCCAAATGAAGAAATACGGAAAAGTTAAGTAATTTGTCCAAAGTCACCCAGCTCATAAACTGGTGCAGAACTTGAGCTTGTGCAGTCATTTCCTGAGTTTGTGCATCCAACCATCACATCTAACTACCTTGCAAGCATTAGTGAGAGAAATGCAATCTTTCTGGAATTTCTATTCTTGTTACTTAGAAACAGATATAATAACTCAAGTATATAAGTCTTTTCCATAACTGCAGATTGAAAGAAATGCATTTGTTCTCACCTCAGAAATAGAAAAATAGTCCAACACTAAAGTTCACATGACTTTTCTCCTTATATTTAAATCGGCATCTTTGACCTCCAGCCCTGGTTCAACCATGACAAATCACACAGGAGGTACCAGTTTGATTTTCATAACAGATTTAATAGAAATGAAAACAGTTTAAGGAAAAGACATGTTGCTGGGGTTTCTCCCTTCGTTCAGCACTATAGATCTATCCTAAAGGAATTCATGAGCATATTAATAGGTGGCTTAAAAATCACAGATATACAAACTAAAAAAGGAAAACAAATCTTTGGGAAAAAAACTGACAGTTAACCTAAAAATTATTGGCTTCTAAGATGTATCTTTTAATCATTTCTGCGAAGGGAACTTGAAATGAGGAACATTTATTAGTGAATTATATTTAGCTTTGAACTGATCCCTAATGGCTTTCAGAAAAGTCCTGGTTTAACCTTGGGATATATTTCATTATTGTGTCTATGGACAGAGCTCTTTCACAGCACAGTTTTAAGAAAGATGTGCTCTATTTAATTAGACCAATCTCCCATATATTCTTAATTTAAAATTTTGGTGCCTCTTTATGAAGTCTTAGCAGTAAGAATAATACTAAGGCTATATAATCCAAGTTTAATAATACTCCAAACTTACAAGTTCTTTCCAAAATAGATGCAAAGACATTATCTAATATTCTTCTTCTTGACAATATCCTTGAAATCCAGGCAAGTGACAGGTCTTATTCCCCATATTTTATAGGAGAAAGATCTGAGTCAGAACGAAACGAAATGACTTACTTAAGGTCAGTCTGATGGTTTATGTTGATATCCTATGTAGCAGGTTTTTTTCTTGAAACTCTATTTTTTCAAGTGACAAATGAGGAGATAAATGTAAAATATTTGTGTGGTTCTTTTCTCTTAATTTAACAATGATTTATTTATGTGTCCACCTATTTATTTGCTTATGCTCCTCTGCCTTCGATAAAGAAATTGAGGATGTTATGGTAACAATAATGGGGCTTCTGCAGTCACATAATGAGGTTATAAAAATACTAAGTGCTGTCATTCTCCCAAGGAAATCATTTGCATTGTGTTGTTTACTTCAACCATGATGACAAACCCTGATGCTTGTTTATTAGGTCTAAAAAATAGCTAGAATTAAGCTAAAGAAAATTTCTTTGGCACCTTTATTTGTTCTAAGAATGTCCTTAATAATCTGGTAGAACTGTCAGTCACCCCAGCAGACGAAATCCAAATTACTCCTGGTGTTTTAAGCAGGAAGTTATCCAATTCAGGAAATTAGGTGTTTATAAAATTATTGGAGGGATAGGAAAACAAATTATAGGCTAAGCCTCCAGAACTTGCCCCTAGAACAACACAAAACTTACCTCCCGGGGGATCTCTGATCCCACCACTGCAACTATTGAGTCAGAGAGCACACTGCAGAATAGTAATTCAGAGACCAAGAAGCTGGAATCAGAAACCCATTGAATCTTCTGCTGCTGCTTCATAGCTGGCTCTGGTAACCAAGAAGCTGGGAAAAGTACCCTGGAATGTTCTTGCAGAGGAACATGTTGTCCTCAAGAGTTTGCGAGGAAGCACACAAGCAAGGGGTTTTGTCTCATTTTTTTTTTTGTTTTTTTAATATTTTCTGTTGGTTTTCTTAATGTTGAAGATTTCATTTATTTATTTGACAGAGATCACATCGGAGAGGCAGGCAGAGAGAGAGAGAAGGAAGCAGGCTCCCCACCGAGCAGAGAGCCCGACTTGGGGCTCGATCCCAGGACCCCGAGATCATGACCCAAGCCGAAGGTAGAGGCTTTAACCCACTGAGCCACCCAGGCGCCCCTTGTCTCATTTTTACCTTCCAAGTTTTGTGTGCCCATCTATTTAGCAATACCCAATTCTCAGGCCAAACTCTAGCATATTATATTGAAGCCTGACAAAGTTTTCAACATTTCAGCTTATGTAGTGCCTAGCAGCACAGCAAAAGGAGGATGGGATGAGACTGAACCAGATCCTATGTCATATCTGCTAAATGTGAATTAAAAGTTTTAGCTATGGTTCACTTTAAATTCCTTTTCATCTGTCCTAAGGCACCGCTGGTTGCATGATATACCACTCTCAGATAGTTATAAAAAAGAAGAAAACTGTCTGTTAGATCATGAAACAGCACTAAGATGCTTGCAATTATAAGATGTAGCCAATTTCAGACATGTTATCAGGTAAAAGAGATGTGCATGTTAGAATCAATGAACTACGGTCTCCAAGTCATGACGGACTGTAATGGTTAAACCTTGTTACGGTGGTATGCGTGGATATACAGAGCAGTTTACTGTGTTTGGAGAAATGATGAAAGGTTAAATAAATTAGCATTTCCATTTTAAGTGACATGCTAATGGGTAGAAAGGATAATAGGATGGTAAAGGATTAGAAGACATTATTTATAATTCACCAATACATGGACAATTTACCAAATTAAAGGAATGAAAGCTATTTATACCTCTCTAGGTCAAAAATAGGTTAAACCACAAATTTCCCTATTAAGAAGTTCTGACCTTGTTGAGAAATGGAAAAAGATATTTTTGTGAGTGATATTAGAATACATTAAGTCAAGCCACCCAGAATGACTACGTTCTGTCAAACTCAACCAAGCACAATTGCTATAGAAAGGGTCATTCTTCTTCCTGGGTAGAGCTCCCAGGTGACAGTAGAGAGTAGCAAAGAGGTAGGAATCTGTACGCCACCAGTCAGTAGTGCTGAGGAAACAGAAGGTAAATGGTCTAAGACTGGAGCTTGAGCTAGACATTTGCTGAGTACCTACTATGTGCCAGGTACTGTTCCAGGTGCTGTTAAGCAGAAGAAGGGAGGCGATTAAAGGGTATCAACTTCCAGTTATAAAATAAGTAAGCCCTGGGGATGTATTGTACAGCATGGGACAATAATTAATTATACCGTGTTGCATATTTGCAAGCTGCTAAAAGACTAGATGGTAAAAGTTCTCATAAGAAAAAAATTGTGACATTTGTAAATGTGTTATGGATGGCAACTTGACTTATTGTGGTGATCATTTTTCAACATATACAAATATCAAATCATTATGCTGTAATCTGAAGCTAATGTTATATATCAACTATACCTCAATAAAAAATGTGTTTAAACATTTAAAAAGTAAAGAAAAAAGAAGGAATCAAAGTCACGTAAGATAAGTAGTACTCGGGGACCAGAGTTCTCAGCACAAGGCGTGTTAGCTGGTCCTGACAAAATTATTTCAGTGACGTCTCCATTATCCCACTTTTGTCTTAAATTGTCAAATGAGCCTGCTAACCTGTTGTCAGAACTTAAAGAGCTGTTCCCTGAGCCACTGAGAGGTCTGGACACGTTCAGCCATCACCAGCAGCATCCAGAGTAACAACCTGTTCCTGGGTACCAGCACCAAAATGTCTAGAAAATAGAAGTTAGCCTGTGATATTTATGATGCATAATATATTTTGCTGTCAGCTCAAAGATTGCAGATGTCATTTGCCAACAACTTGCTTATTTGATTTATGAAATAATTAATTGTATGTAAGATAAGCTGTGCACTAAAAACTGGCAGCTATAATTAATTGACCCTTGTAGCAAAGAGATCTTTATGCAATTGTGAAAGCAAGTTCAGAGACCACAAAACCAGTGTCTCCCTCAAATTGCTCTACTCTTTCTCAATATCTCATTCTCTAGGTATGGGCCAAGAGCTGTAACCCTCTATATTCCTTTGGTGCTTTGTGATATATAAAGAAATTTCCAGTGGGTGCTATTTTGTTGGGTCAACCCAACACACCTACAATGAACACAGAAAAGGCATTGTTACTTGTCCTGAGGGCAGAAAAAAAACAAGCCCGAGAGGCGAAGTGACTTGCCCAGTGCCACACAGTATGTGAAGGAAACCCAAGTACGGTGACTCCCAAGTCACTGTGGGTAACGCCTACACAGTGTGGGATGTTAGGAACAGCACTGACTTCAAAGTGTGTGTATTTGAATCCTACTTCTGCCATGCATAGTCTGTACAAACAAATCTCTCAACCTCCAGGGGACTGTTCCCTCACATATAAAAGGGACAGGAGAATTTTCAGCGCAAGCTTCTGGTAGAGGATTAAATGAAATAAAATAAAGCATGGGGTAGTGCTTCTCCCTCGGTGCCCAGCACATAGGAGGCACCGACAACTTTAGCTTCTGGCTGCTACACATACTCCAGTCTCTATGCCCTGCCCCCGCCTGACCCTCCATTCTTTCCTATTTCCTCAGCTGCCTGACTTAGCCAGGTGTTCATTGCCTCAAAGGTTCCCCATAATTCTGCCACGTCAAGTGATGATCAGACAGCCTTAAAGGATCCTTTTCAATGCTTCAGTAATACCTTTGTGAAATAGATACACTCCAAAGGAGATTGTGTTTCAAATAAAACAATATTTGAGGGGCGCCTGGGTGGCTCAGTGGGTTAAGCCGCTGCCTTAGGCGCAGGTCATGATCTCAGGGTCCTGGGATCGAGTCCCGCATTGGGCTCTCTGCTTGGCAGGGAGTCTGCTTCCCCCTCTCTCTCTCATTGTCTGCCTCTCTGCCTACTTGTGATCTCTGTCAAATAAATAAATAAAATCTTAAAAAAAAAAAAACAATATTTGAGCCAGGTTCTTATTTTGTTTTAAGATAACAAATGTAGCAGTCTATACAAGGCCGCTTGCATGGGGCAAGAACCTTGACCTGTAGCAGTGCAGGAGCTAGAGACACTTCCATGTTTATTTTCAAGGAACCTAGAGCCAAAGGGGAAGGGTTTACCAAGAGAGAGGACACATAGAACAACAAACATTAATCCTTAGTTATCTTTTTCATTAACTAAATGTGAGAGCATATCTTCTTCACCTGGCAACCACAACTCACTGCTGAGAATTACAGTTTTATTTCCTTACAAATGAGGCAACTCTTCTAATTATAATGATACCGTGTGTTCAAAACACCGACAGTGCTTTTCTTCTTAATTAGTGGTAGACTCATCCAATCAAACTACAACAGTTCTTTCCCTGGCAACATTTCTGACTGCAAGTTGCAGGATTTTTGTCAAAGTAAAATCTCTGCAGGGTGCCTGGGTGACTCAGTAGGTCAAGCGTCTGCCTTCTGCTCAGGTTAGGATCCCAAGGTCCTAGGATTGAACCCCATGTAAGGCTCCCTGCTCACTGCGAAGTCTGCTTCTCCCTCTCCCTCTGCTCCTTCCCCTACTCATGCTCTCTGTTTCAAATAAATAAAACCTTTAAGAAAAATAAAATAATAAAGTAAAATAAAATCTGTGTTCTGACTGTATGCTCTCTTGGCTCGAATATTTCCTACCCAAATCTTGCTGAATTGTGTATGTGTGTGTGTGTACCCATACATGTGCATATGTGGGTCATGGAGAATGAGAAACATCATGAACACACTGAAGAATTTACTGTAGAAACTTAACGTGGAGTACAGTTCATGAAAGGGGTCAAATCACCCCTGATTAATTGCCCTCTTTAGTACATTTTCATCACCATCACTAATAGCTCCTGGAGCACAGTCTCCAAGTATGTGATTTCCTCTCCTGTCTGTGGATTGTAACTGCAGACTCAGCTACAGAACAATTTTCCAAAAACATTTTTAAGGTACCTCCAGATTATAAACTGAAGAAGTTTGTCTATATTTTGTCAGAGACCCACACACACTGGTTTTCCTGATCATGCCTCCATGGAGCATAGTCTGTGTTGATCAATGTAATCAAAAGTAACACCTAAAATGAGTGGATCAGAATGGTTCTGCCACTGAGCTTAGCAATATCTGCCATATAAGAGAATATGAGAAAAACTGCCTGAACAGTGATTTGTGGCCTGTTGCCCTGTGTAAACATGTTGAATCTCTTCTCCCTGGATGGCCTGGTTTACACACACACACAGACTTCTTTTGAAGTGGCAGAAAAGGGGTAGTTCAAAAGAGAAATGGCACGGGGTGGTGGGGGGAGGAGGATAAAATACGCAAACATGTGAGCTACTTTTAGGCAATTAGAATGGATCTTTTTTAGTAAACACGTAGTCAGCACCTCCCCAGTTAATGGTCCTGCCTGAGGAAATGTTGATAAAAAGATTAAAAAGGCGTAAAAAATAGTTCTTGCAGAGCTCAAGGCCTAGCTGGGGAGGCTGTGAAGTGCGGTGGGGGCGAGAACTGAGCGAGGAACCGCAGGAGGCTGTGGATACAGGTCGGAGGGCAACGCGGTATCCCTGAAGAGGGGATGGGGAGTCCCAGACTGAATAGTTGACTGGGAACCGTCTGGGAGCAAGAAGAGAGGGAAAGAACATTTGGGGGAGGACATAAAAGCCAAAGAGAACACCACAGGTGAAGGACACAGCACACAGTCCTGCCAGACGATGCGCGGACGCCAGGGCAGCAAGAGGGAAGTGGCGAGAGTGAAGGCAGAGTCAGATCCTCACAGGCTTTGTATGGTCTGCTCTGGAGAAAACACGGAAGGATTTCAACAGATGACGTGATTCAATTTACTTTTTAAGGCATCTGTGGCAGCCGCGTGGGGGGCAAACCGTGGAGGGCCGTGAGTAGGTAGAGCTGCATCCCCAGGCCCTGGCAGTCGCTGTCACCATTCAAGGGCTTGAGTCACGGCAGTCAGAGGAGCGCCGGTGAGGATGAGGGAATAGAGTACAAAAGCATATGTAGGCTATTCTACTGGCATTTAAAAAGTGAAACTACCTTATAAATTCAATCATGGTGTAGGGAGAAAACTTCATTCTCTCCTGATCTCATTTGGCAGCTTAAAATGTGGTGTATGCATGAGGAACTTTTATTTTTTATGGGGATTCTGTACTCAGTTTGTTTTGGGTTTCATCACATTGAAATCAATAACAAAAGCTGGAAAGGAGACCCTTTGACTTACTTGGGATAACTTCAAGGAGACCCCTGAGGTCTTTCATGATTTTCTACAGAAGACAGTAGTAATGGCATTTTCAGTTGTTAATATTACACATCCGAACTACCTAATGTTTACAAGGACTGTCTTTAAAAGTAGCAAAACCAGTGGTGACAGTGCTGGCTGTCGATGGGAAGCTTCCAGATGAGCCAGGCCACCCAACCAGTGGAATGTTCTGAATTAAGCACAGGCAGTTAAGGGGGTGGGGGTGGTGGTTACAGAGTAGCAGCCTGCAAAGGAAGAACAAAATACTCCATCCAACATCAAACAGTTATTTGCTATTTTGTGCCTAAAAGTTGTTCCTTGGATCCAACTCAAAAATGTGTCACAAAAGACAGACTGTTTTTCAGGCTTACTCTTTTTGTCCAGATGTCACTAAATGTTCAAATGTTCATAGTTTTACTGTGTACAGAACAGAAGCTGTTCAGGCTCGCGGGTGTGCGCGCGCTCTCTCTCTCTCGGTATTCACAGATTATTTTTTATTCCATATTCTTTTTCTTTTTCCCCTTAAGATTTTATTTATTTATTTATTTGAGAGAGATCAAGAGACAGCATGAGTCGGAGAGAGGGGTAGAGGGAGAGGAAGAAGCAGACCCCCTGCTGAGCAAGAAGCCGAACTGTGGGGCTTGATCCCAGGACCCTGAGATCATGACTCCACCCCAAGGCAGACACTTAACGGACTGAGCCACCAGGCACCCTTATTTTATATACTACCAGGTATAGCTGGAAAACACTTTTTTTTTCTTAAATATATAATCACACATTTTTAAATTTTCTCTGCATAAAGTTTTGTAGCATAGTAAATGGATTATAACTGTTGGCTATGCAGAAATGTTAATGATTATTTTCTTCCTTACAAAAGACTATGTGCATCTAAATGATGTTAGTTTTTTGCCCACCTCATAATAATAATAAATTTAATCCTGCTTATCTTTTATGTTAAACAAAAGTCCTACCTATACCCTTGTGTGTATGTGAATGTGTATATGGGTGTGGGAAGGTGACGGCTGGTGCAAGGGAAAAATAAAGAATTTAGAGATCAAAATTATAAGGATAAAATCCCTCTGGGTGGGTAGGTAATTCCTGTGCCTCTCCATCAAGCCTCCTTTTTGATACCGCAGATATAAGAGAGGACATGTCATTCCTCTCATCCCTAATTCTTCACTGCACTTTCATGAAACGTGTCTCAAATACGTGTGATACACCCACAGTGTTCAGTTCACAGTGCTAGAGGAATCAGCCAGGAGACAGTGTAGGGTGGTTCTAGATACTGAGTTTCGTTTTTTTTTAAAGGTTTTATTTATTTGACAGAGAGAATACATGTATGCATGCACAGGCAGGGAGAACAGCAGGCAGAGAGAGAAGGGGAAGCAGGCTCCCTGAAGGACTCAATCCCAGACCCCTGGGATCATGATCTGACCTGAAGGCAGACACTTAACCAACTGAGCCACCCAGGCGCCCTGGTTATAGATATGTATAAATCAAGCTAGATTAAGGGAACGAGAAGAAAGACAAAGACAGATCGATGAAGCAATTAAAGAAACAGAGGAATTGTGTTCACTTTCAGCAAATTGGGGAATGTTTTCTTGAAAGAGATTTTGCACACTGGAGGATGGGTAAGTGTTCTTGGTGGGAATATAGATAGTTCATAAGAAAGAAGTAGCAAGGACAAAGCCAAAGTGACAGGAAAGATTGTGCTATAGGGAAAGTGCATCAGGTAGGCACATTTGGCTGAACATCATGTAGTAGAAATGAGTGGCATAAGAGCAAGGAAGGGGAAGTTGAGTCAGGACATGAGGCTCCCATAACATCCAAGTCAGACGGCCATATGTGAGTCAGAGGTAGAGAGTCACTGAGAAGTTTTGAGTAGGAAAATGACTAAGAAAAATTTGTCTGGCATGTATATATGTTAAAGAGATGAAGAGGGAAGACATGGTAAACTAGGAAACAGGGAAATGAGGAAGTTATCTCTTTAAGAAAGGAGGCAATGAGTAGGGCCAGAAGCGAAATAGTGAAAATAGAAAAAAGAAGCTAGATGCACATTCATTCCTTGTCATGGTTAGTACATCATTTTCTTGTGGTTGCCAAAGCACTTCTCTATGTGTAGAAATACAATGGTCTCCATGAGTGATGGTCCATCATGGAATGTTGCAGAGGTAGATCAATTAGTTGATGCTGACATATTTCCTGCAAAGCACAGCTTACTCATTAGTGTTCATGTATTTACTGCAAAAAAAAATATATATATACATACATATATATGTGTGTGTGTGTGTGTGTGTGTGTGTGTGTGTGTGTGTGTGTTCAATAAGTCTGTCTCTCTCTCTCTCCTTTTTTTAAGGAACCAGAATGAAGTGGGAGGATATTATGGAATATGGAAAGACAGAACATTAATGAAAATTAAACATTCAAAAGTTTTGACCTTTAATGAGATGCTACAGATCTATGGAAACAAGATCCCAGGACTTTGATGTCAATCTGTTATTCAGAGGTCACATATTGGAAAGAAATGAAGAAGAGGAAAGAAAATAGGAACTATGTTCTAGAAAGCATGTATGGTAATTTATTCAGTGAACATTTAATAAATCTATATCCAGTGCTGTGCTCGGTGCTGAGAATAAAACAAGGATGGCCATCCAGACGCTTACAGAGTTCGTCATTGAGAGTGATGAATAGCAACCATGGCAGAAAAATAGGGAGAACAGCGCATGAATGAATGGATTTGAAGCATGCTGCTCTAGAATAGTCAAAAAGGTAAGAAATACTGGCTCAGAAGTATTTATCTTTTAAGAGAAGAAGATCCTCTTGTAGGCACTTTTATTCATTCAACTTTTGCATGGGGAGGCTTCATTTTTTTTTTCCTAAAGAAAACCGTCATCTGACAGAATGTGGGAGCTATTGTCAGGCAGACTTGAAAGGACATGCCTGGGGAGGAGACAGGATTCCTGATGCCAGGAAACCTGGAGCTTAGGAGAGTGACAGGGTGAGGGAGGATATCAGCACCTGTCCCTCCCCTCCATCTACAGGGAAAGAAGCCTGCCCCCTTAGTGGACTTATTTTCCCTTTGTGTGTACCCTATCCCACACACACATTTGGTAGTTAATGGAAAGAAAGGGGGGAAAGGAGTAGTTTTCAGTCAAGTTTCCATATTTTCAGAATACAG
This sequence comes from Meles meles, assembly GCF_922984935.1. Lineage (NCBI taxonomy): Eukaryota > Metazoa > Chordata > Mammalia > Carnivora > Mustelidae > Meles > Meles meles. The sequence continues at coordinate 60,934,421 of NC_060069.1, forward strand.
GCTAAATGCAGGCATTAGAAAAAAACAATGTACGGACTCTTCTTTTCTTAAAGAAGAAAAGAATCCAACTTCCCTCTCCTTTACCTCAAACCCTGTCCTTTCTCACAGTAAGTTCTGGAAACTGGTCATGTTTCTAATTCTGCGTCTCCTATGACTATTTTCTTTTTTTTTTTTTCGTTGGAAAATGTGAATTAGAATCCCTCACCTTTTTCACAGACTTAGTAGTATATTCTTGTAAATGTTCTGTGCTCCTTTGTAAGAACTGCAGCACAAGGATAAGGCTACCCAAGAAAAATATGTTTTATTTTCATTTCATTTTCTACTTCATGATACCATGCTAAATATATTATTCCACAGTCAAGTTCTCAACCTTGGCTACACATTAGAATAATTTGGGGACCTCTTAAAAATCCCAATGTATAAGCTATACCAAAGGATCTCTGGGGTGAAACTCGGACACCAGTATTTCTAAAGCTCCCCAGGTCATTCCACTGTGCAGCCAGGATTAAGAAGTACTGATCAACAGCAACACTTAATTACTTCCTAATTCCCCAAAATGGCATTTATTTTTATGATTTTTGTATCCATACTGTTTTCTTGGTATCAAATGCCTTTCCTTATTTACCTCCTAAAATCAAAACAAACCAAACCAAACAGCCATCAAAATCCAGGTCAAATGTCCCTTCCCCTGCAAAGTCCTCTTCTCTTCCCCATCACCAGTCCGAACTTAATTTTTCCTTCCCCTCACTGCCTCTTGCAATTTGTATCCATCCTAACACACTGGCCACTAGGCTTTGGACGCTACATACTTGTGGACATAGCTTTTTCTCAAATAAATTTCAAGCTACTTAAAGATTTGGGTTTATTCACCTGCACATAGTGAATAATCAAGAAATATTTTGAAATCAAATTAAAATCACTGAAAGTAAATAATATAAATAAATCTAGGAACACCTGAGTGGCTCAGTTGGTTCAGCATCTGCCTTCAGCTCAGGTCATGATCCCAGGGTCCTGGGATTGAGCCCCACATCAGGCTCCTTACTCAACAGGGAGCCTGCTTCTCCCTTTGCCTGCCACTCCCCCTGCTTGTGCACTCTCTCTCTCTCTCTCTCTCTGACAAATATTTTAATAAAAAATCTTTAAGAAAAATAAAAATAAAATAAATCTATATTTTTCCCATATATAGTGTGGGTGATGACTTGTGCCTTCTATTAAAAAATGAGTTCTTTGGAAAACCCATAATACCATTTCTTCTAAAGCATGAGATATGATTTACTATTCCTGGCAACAGCTGCTGCTTCTCAATGATAACTTCGAAGTCAGTGATAACATAATTCAGCAGACATGGTGATTCTCAATCTACACGTGACACCATATGTATGAGCTTCAATATAAAATTACTTCCTGCTCCTACAAATAACATGCCAGGTTTTGTTTTGTAAATCTTGACTTCAATTAAATGAGCATAGGCCAAAGCATCCAAGGCCTCCCAGGGTAATGGCTACAGAATGAGGGAGAGGCAAGGGTGGGGAGGCAGTGTAGGTGTAGCGAAGCAGATAGGGAGGGGGAGAGGGAGGTTCTTGTGAGTGTAACAGATGCACAAAACCCACTCCTGGAAGAGATCATTTAGGCATGACCAAGACATCTTCCCTGCATTCCAAGCATCCTTATCTTTTCTCTCTGCTCCCATTTAAAAACCTGGATTTGGTCCTATCTTAGTGTTCCCACTGCCTCCACGATCAAATGGAGACTGACTTGAAAGCAAATATAATGTTTTACTCATTTTTTTCCGACACAGCACTTGCCTATCACAGTTCCTATCACACAACAGGAGTCAAAAAATATTTCTTGAGTCAGCAATTGAACAAAAGGGAGAGCTCTGAGTTGATAAAAGTTGGTATTTGTATGAAAAGATCTGTCTCAAAAATATTCCCATCTGTTGGCTGCACAAAGCCAGCACCAATTCCTGCCACACTCACAGGTACAGCAACTGAAACAGGTACCCAATTAGATAGGAACACCTAAGGGAAAAATAATTAAATACATTAATGATAGATTGAGCAAATATTTGATTAAGTGATATGAGTTATAAATTTCACTTGCCTGCTCAAAAATCTTAAGACTTTACGGTTAACTTAAAGGTCCAGAACAATAGTGAGGCCAAGTGAGGAGCCTACTTTGGATGGGGAAATTTAAGGGAATACAAAAAACCTTGATAATCGAAATAGATAATACTCAATACAATATTTTAGAAAATCAGAAACAATGAAAAAAATCCAATCTGAACAATTATAAGGATACAATCCATATGAGATAGATTGGTAAAATATTATATTAGCATTATTACATCATCAGCAATACCATATTGAAATAGTATATGAGTATTACTATATAATGCTATTAATAAAGCCCCCAGCATGTTAATAACGGTACACAGGTTTTGGTACACACAGCTTTGAAACTGTAACCAGGTCTACGCGGGCATGATCTGCTTTATAAAAGAAAATAGTCTAACACCAAAGCTTGTTGTGGGTGATTTTCCATAAGAAGCAGCAACTAATTTTTCATGTTTGGGTTTTAATTAGTGATCAAAATATCTAATGTGTTAGATAAGAAATTGATACTGTTCCATGCTGCAATGCTCTAACAAGTATTTATATGTTGAAAGACTTAGGCTTTCACTTTCACCATTCACTCTATCATTTCTTGAGTGTCTAGCACTGTGCTCAGCACAGGGGCTAATGCACTGGCCAGCTAGGGGCAGACACCCTTGTCAGCAAACACCAGTAATAGAATGCTGAGAATGATTCAAGAGAAAGCAGTGAGGTTACCATGGAGACGGGTACGACTTCTCCCTAGGGAAAGGATACAGGGAAAAACTGAAAAAAAAATTCAGGTCAGGGTGATGTATCTAATTAGTTAACATTACTTATCCAAACTGCAATTTCCCCCCATCAGGTAGTTAGCAATATGTATTAAACCCCTTAAAATATGGAATAATTTTGATGATTTCCACTTCAAGGAAATTATTTCAAGGAAATCTTTTTTTTTTATAAAGATTTTTATTTATTTGACAGAGAGAGATCACAAGTAGGCAGAGAGGCAGGCAGAGAGAGTGGGGGAGCTCCCTGCTGAGCAAAGAGCTGGATGCGGGGCTCAATCCCAGGATCCTAAGATCATGACCCGAGCCGAAGGCAGAGGCTTAACCCGCTGAGCCACCCAGGTGCCCCAGTTTTCAAAGAAATCTTAATGAATGTGTGTTAAAATTCCTCTCCATGAAAGTTCATCATAGCACCTTCTATAATATAATAAAAATAAATGAATAGACCTAACTGCCACTAAGGTAGCATTATTGAGTTACATATATTATCTATGGAATACTTGCAGTACTTAAAAATATGTTGTTAGAACTCAGTAATGACACGGAATGGGACACACACCTGCTACTTTCCGAAGTGTGATCTGCAGACTAGCAGCACTCTCCAGGAGCTTGTGAGACATACGGATTCTCAGGCCCCAGCCCAGACCTACTGAATCAAAATTTCATTTTAACAAGTCCTCAAGTGATTTCTATGTGCATTCAAGCTTAGAAGCACTAGTACGTGCCATATTTTTTTCAGCACAAGAAAAATATATACATTGTGTTTCCACTCTGGACTCTAAAGTTTGACTCAATGAATAGAAAAAAAAGGTGAATAATATATAACGATATGTGCACAGTGATCATCTCTGGGGAGTGAGTTTTTTATTTTCTCTTTTAAATCTTTTCTAAATATCCAACTACAAATATGTATTACATTTGTTATAAGAAAAAAAAGTAATTTTTGTAAGTGTATTCTCTCTATTGCTTTTCTTTTGAAATGATTGTTCACGGTAAGTGATTTTCTTTCCTATGGGATAAAAATTCAGGTCAGTTACACATTGAGGTCTGCAAAATTGAAAGTATAATTTCACATCAATAAGTTCTGGGACAATACATCTAATATTGTGATTTTAAACATTTCTTTGCATTGTTTCCATAAGAATATTTGTCTCTTTATGTTCGTGTTTCTCGCTTTCCTGCCTATTAAAGTCATGACTACATTCGTAAAGCATCACATCTATCACCAATCTATGTAATCCCTCAGATAGTACTTGAACCTCACCCTCTCCCTTGATGTCATCCTAAAACTAAAATATGAAAAGTTTCTACTTTTCCCTTTCATTTTATTCTAGGATTTGAAAAGTCTCCTTTCAAAAGACAAGTGTAATTAGCATACCCAGTTGTTACTAGCATGAAAACCCTCTCTGGGCTATTTTTAATCCCATTCTTAGAGGATTCTGGGGTTAGAGGACACCAGCGGTATCATATTTGAAGCCAAGGCATGAAGGAGTTTCGAAAGGTCCACACCTGAAGAGCTGCTCGGGCGGGTCCAGTAGGCATACGGAAGACTGAAGACAAAAAGAACAGAGCCATCAGAAGAAAATTAAAAGGGCCCACTTCCAAAGCTTGCTTTTAACAGTCCACGCTCATTTCAAGACATTTCAGGAATACAAGCAAAATCCCATTTCAGTACGAACCTTTACAATGTAACATTTTGTTAACGAATCAGTGCACATGTCCTCTGAAAAGGGATGTAGTAATTGTGCTTTGCTCATCTCATTCCATGGATCTTATAGAACAAGCAACAAGACCCATCAGTGTAACAGCCTGTTTAGTGTAAGCTTTGCCCTCCTGGGCATCTGTGCTTTTTTCTGTGGCGGAGAATTTAAGCAATAGCAATGGGAAGATAAATGAGACCAAGAGGATGCCCTTCAGAGAAGTCATAGGTGGAGGAGATGCAAAAGATTATTGAAAAAAAATCTTAGAAGAAATGGAGAGCAAGTAACATTTATGGAAGATCTAAAGGGCAGGCTTTTGCATATATCATCTCATTTAATCTTCATAACAGATTGTACTGTACATAAGCTGGCTCAGATTCAGAAGGTTCATAACTGTCTCCTAGACCCATCTAATGAATCGTGCAATGAGAAATCAATTTAGCCTTAGCTAATTCCAAAGCCCATTGTTCTTTTCACAATGACACACAGCCTCAGGGATAAATTCTTCTGATTATGAGTCATTTACTGTCCCCCAAAAGCTTTAAACATTAAAAAATTTCCCAAAGCAAGGCTTCTCCCATCAGTGATTCATAGACTATCTTCCATCAGTATACCCCATCATGTTAAAATGCAGATTCCTGATTCCATTCTCTTAGAGTCAGTAGGTTTATGTGGGGCATAAGAATCTGTATTTTAAACATTTCCCAGCCAGTTCTATGCACAGACCAAATGCGTGCATGTCTAGGAAGGACATAATCTTGAATCTTTCCATTGAAAGGAGACCCTTTGTCACGGCAGGAGCAAAGTCCCTCTTTGCCCATTGACACAACATGTCTGCTTCCTCCTCTCAGTCTGAAGTCCATACTTCACTGCCTGGTTCAAGGCTCTCTGAGATAGAGGATGAGGAGCTGAAGTGAGAAGAAAGGAAGCCGAGTCTTAAACCTCGACATGAACAAGCGACACTAGGTAAAGAAGTAATAACGTCTCTAATTCTTAGTTTACTTTTTTTTTAATGGAGAAAATATTCCCTGCCTCAGCCTCCTCACATGAGGAGCATGCGGAACTAGGAAGAGGACTCACCTAAAATGGACTCACAGACTATTACTGATTTTCCATACAGAGGTTAGGAATTGGGTGAACAGTAGGGGCTGTGGAAAATGAAAAGAGCCCTCGACTTTAAGCCAGCCTCGGACATGAGTCAGAACTCTAGCTCTGCCTCTCACGAGCTCTTACTCTGAATATGTAACCTCCTGGAGCCTCTTTCCTTTTGTGTAAACAGAGAGTAACAAACATGGATGCCCAGTAGCAGGAATGGAAGTAAACTAAACCTCCATCAGCAGAAGACCAGCTAAATCAAGGATGCTTTGTCCATGCTGTTCTAGAAGACTGTTCCCTGCTTCTGGTTTCTGTGGAGGGGGATTCTGTAAGCATCCCCATGGCCTCCCTCTTGCTTTTGAGTCACTCTACCTGAAAAGGCGGCATGACTTATCTGTGTGGCAGATCTTGGCTTGGCTTTATCCTTTTCATTCTGGGAACTGAGCTAAGCTACATAGATGTGTTCTACATACATAGGCTCCGTATTAACAAGCCGGCTTGACTGGTCACATAAACAGCCTCTATATGCAATAAAATTACATCTGTGGCCTCCATTTGTTTCCTTCTCAAATTGTTCAGAACCCTGGGGACAGGGGAAGATGGATGCTACTTATTGGATGCTCTCAAAACTCCAACATGTATGTTGAAAGCTATGTTGTATTAAAAAAAAAAAAAAGAAAGAAAGAAAAGAAAAGAAAAAGAAAAAAAGAGGTAAAGCCCTATGTACCTACTGTCATGGAAATTATCTTGGAATATTTTAAGTGAAAACTCTCAGGTCCAGAACAGATTATTTAGTGTGTTCCCATTTAAAAATAAACCCCATAAAAATATAGGCTGCATTCACAGAGAAGTGTACACATATTTAATTAGAAAATAAACAAAAAAATACAGAAGAAACTATTTATTCTGGTTTCTCTTGGGGATGGAAACTGAGAATGTGAGGTGAGATATACATGCTCCAAACATGATTTTAACTTTTAGTTACACTTGCATTTTTTTTTTTTTATTTGACAGAGAGAAATCACAACTAGGCAGAGAAGCAGGCAGAGAGAGAGGAGGAAGCAGGCTCCCTGCCAAGCAGAGAGCCCGATGCGGGGCTCGATCCCCGGACCCTGGGATCGTGACCTGAGCCGAAGGCAGAGGCTTTAACCCACTGAGCCACCCAGGCACCCCTGCATTATTTTTTAAATTAAAACATATACAAGAAATTCACATCCATCACATTGTTGTGTGGAGAAATAAACATGACTGCCTAGGTAAATAAAACCTGCATCAAGAGTCAGTAAGTTCAGCTTCTTTATTTTTCTACCAGGAAGTCAGCGCCCCTGGCAAACACTACCCCTCTTGCGTTGTTACAGGTCACTTTCTTAGAGCACCACACTCTGAGTTCTCAGCCTTTGTTGTGCCCCTGGTCATCAGAGGGTCACCACCATTAGAAAGCAAGCTATAGGACAGCAAGGGGCCCAGAACCATACCCCTTCCAGCTCCCAGCCCAGCCTCTGACCAGAGAGGTGAGCCAACACGTGTTTGTAACACTAAATAGCACACAAGGCTCTCAGTGCCTGAGCCAGCCATCTACTCTAATTGTCATGCAGCTGGAGTTGGGATAAAGACAGGCTTCTCATGCCTCCACTGTGCAGGAAGCACTGCTTCAAAGAGCGACCAAGGCGTCCCCCCAGAACGTGAACTCAGTGTGTGACATTATGCGCAAAATCATCACATGTGTGCTGTCCTGAACTACCATCATCTCCTCACACGAAAATTTTAAATGGAAACATATGGTTAGCACAAAACAAATCCGACTTTTTTCCCTCTCTGTGTTTGGTGATTATTTATCAGAGTTCAAGAAAGTGTAAAATTAAAATGACCAAAGAAATGGAAAATGAGTGGCAAGCTCATTCGAAATCCTTTTTTTTTTGTCTGTTTACCTTGGATGTGGTTTATGAAGTTACACGTTGGTGCTGAGAAGCTTGGCTAAAGTCAAGTTACTTAGGTAACGGTGGATTCTGGTTGAAGGATCATAGGCCAAGAAGTCATAGAGAATGGGTCCAAGTTGTGGTTCTAGTCCCCAGAGTCTGTGGCACATGCTCTCTAACCCTTCATTTTCACTGCTCTGAAATGAGAGGAATACGTGCCTTGAGGGTATGGCACCTGTAAAGTATCAGAGAGCTGCCTTATATATGGTAATAATTATTAACACAGAAATTAACTTAACCAAAATAATGGAACTGACTATGACTAATCATCCGTTCAGTTATTCATCTTGTTTCCCTCCCCTGCCCCACTGTTCTGTGATCTCTGAGAGGGTGGAAATTTCTTCTGCTCATTTTTATGACCCAGGCACTGAGCACATTGTCTTATTTATAGCTCACTTCCCAACAAAGGAGAGATAGAATTGGAAATAACTTCAAACCATGCTAACAAATGTCATTTCCAATCATACTCCACATGAACCCATGGACAGAGCATTAGGTCTCTTCCCTCTTTTCATATAACACACTCAAAGTTAAGAAAGGAAAAACATCGGGCCAATTGCACCTTAGCTCCTGTATGATTTCCAAGAATTAGCTAGAAGCACACTCCTTGAGTTAAGAAACCAAATAATTACCAAATTATTATAACTTAGCAATACCCAATTTAAATCTCCATGCTTTAAACCTGGGTCTGCTTTTTGAGAGGTCAGGTTATGTTTTAAATAACTTACTCTAGAACACAAAAACAGAAAGTTGCAAAAATAATTACGGTATAAAGTTTGTTAAACAGTGTTTGCAGTAGAAAACTGGTCGTTTCAATTGCCCCAAATATATACTAAACTGCAGTGTGCCAGGCAATATGAGACACAGAAAAACCCCCACATGAGTAAGACATGCTCCTATTCCAATAATAACATGCTTGCCACCTGATAAAATGACCCTCCAGTTTCTTTCTCTATTTTTTGTTTCTCTAAATTTATAAAGGCTGTTTAAAAAATTGTTATCAATCCCTGCTGCCTCACTAACCCACATATGTAATAGAATTCTACATGACATAAAATGATTCTTTAAAATTACTTATCAATCAATGAGTATTCATCTTGCAACTACCATATCTGAGCTTGGCTTTGTTTAAACATAGATGCACAGTTTACACGTGCCTGAAATTCCTACAACATGGATAGGTGTTAATTTTTAAATTATGTACCTAAAAGCAAGACAATATTTATCTTAAAACATACTAAAATACAATGTGATATCTATTTAAGTTTCAATGGACTTTTTGTTGAGATATAATTTACATAGGGTATACAATTTGATAAATTTGACAAATGCTATACCAACAAAAAGGCAGCATTCCTAACAAGTCAGAAATCTATCACTCCAGGAAGTTCCCTTCTGCCAATCTCAACCAATCCCTACCCTCACACTCTTCAGAGGCAACCGCTATTCTAATTTTTGATACTCTCTATTAGATATACCTGGAACATCATATAGCACATACTCTTTTGTGTTAGGCTTTCTTTGCACAACATTATGGCTTTGAAATTTATCCATGTTTTTGGAGTTCTTTTTCATTGTTGAGTAATACTTCACTGTAGGAACATACTACAATTTATTTATCCATTCTCCTTTTGGTGGATATCTGGGTTTTTTCTTGTTGTGAGCTATTATGAATGAAGAAGTTATAAGCATCCTTTTGAAAATCTTTGTGTATATATGTTTTACTTCTCTTGGATAAATACCAAGGAGGAAAATCCTTGTGAGACAATGTAGGTTGTATTTAACTTTATGAGCAATTGCCAAGGAGTTTTGAATTTCTACGGGCAATCTTTAAGAATTCTGATTATGGGGGCAGCTGGATGGCTCAGTTAAGTGTCTGCCTTCAACTCAGGTCATGATCCAAAGATCCTGGGACTGAGCACCATGTTGGGTTCCTGGCTCACGGGAAGCATGGTTCTCCCTCTCCCTCTGCCTACCACTCCCCCTGCTGTGCTCTCTTTCTCTTTGTCAAATAAATAAATGAAATCTTAAAAAAAAAAAAAAAGAATTTTGTTTATGGCCTATGCTTGTCAAAATTTGATTTGTCAATCTTCTTATTTTGGTCTTCCCTGAAAAACATTGGTGTTGAACACCTGTTCACATGCTTACAGACCATTTGTATATATTTCCTTTTTGAAGTGTTGGTTCATGACTTTTGCCCACTTTAATTGTTTTTGTTTTTGTTTTTATTTTTTTTGGTCTGCTAATTCTGTTGTTGAAATTCTTCATATGTCTTTTGTTAGCTATAGGATTGTAAATATTTTCTCCTAGGCTATAGCTTATCTATTCATTTTCAAAAACAGGTCTTTTGATGAGAAGAGTTTTCAATTTTGATGAAATACAATTTACCAGATTTCATCTATAGATAATACTTTCTATGAAACATCAAAAGATGTGTCCTTCTCCAAAGTCATGAATATGTTTTCTCCTATAATTTCTTCTAGAGGCTTTATTTGTTTTAATTTTTGTATTTCCATTGGGTGTGATGGTTAATTTTATGCATCAACCTGACTGGGCTAGAGGATTTCCAGATAGCTGGTAAAATACTCTGGGTATGTCTCTGAGGCAGTTTCTGGAATAGATCAGCATTTGAGTTGATAGACTGAATGAAGAAGATCACATTCAGGGCACCTGCGTGGCTCAGTTGGTTAAACAACTGCCTTTGGCTCAGGTTATGATCCTGGAGTCCTGGGATCTAGACCCACATTGGGCTCCCTGCTCAGCAGGGAGTCTGTTTCTCCCTCTGACCTCTCCCCTCTCATGCTTGCTCTCAAATAAATAAATGAAATCTTAAAAAAAAAAAAAAAAAGAATCACATTCATTCATAATGAAGGTAGGCATCAAGGCATCATCCAGTTCCTTTAGGGACTTCATAGAACCAAAAGGAAAAAGTGAATTTCTTCTCTCTTCTTGAGCTGGGACATCTATCCTTTCCTGCTCTTGGATATCAGTGTTCCTGATTCTCAGATCTTAGGACTTGACCAAAATTTACACTATCTACCTTCCAGGTTTACAGAGTCCATGCCTTGGGGATGTTAATAAATATAGATTCATTCTCTTTGATATATATACATCGGTTCAGATTTTCTCATATCAGTATTGTAATTTACATCTTTTGAGGAATTTGCCCTTGTCATCTAAATTGTAGTATTATAAAAAATTGTAATGTTACTCTCTTAATGTCAATAGGATAGGAGACATGTCTCCTATTTAATTATGGACATTTGCAATTTGTGTTTTCTTTTTTTTCTTAAACAGTCTAGCTAGTGGTGTATCAATTTTATTGATCTTTTCCAGGAATCACTACTTTGTTTCATTGATTTTCCCTATGTTTCCTACTACCTAATTGATTTCTACTCTTATCTTTATTATTTCCTTCCTTCTACTTATTCTACATTTAATTTGATCTTCTTTTTCTAGCATCTTAAGGTAGAAGCTTAGAGCATTGATTATAAATCATTGTTATGTTCTAATCTAAGCATTTAAAGCTATAAATTTTCTCCTAAGCACTATCTTTATTGCATCCCACAAATTTTAATATGTTGTGCTTATATTCTCATTTAATTTAAAATATTTCAAATACGAATTTTGACTTCTTTGATGACACATTTAGATGTTTCTTCATTTATCAATCTTTAGAAACATTTTTGCTATTGATTTCAAATTCAATTCCACTTTAGTGAGATAAGATACTTTTAAATTTATGGCTTGCTTTATGACTCAGCATGTGTTTTATCTTGGTGAATATTCTATGTTTTCTGGAAAAGAGTATACTTTTTTTTTATAGGTTATATTTTTTATAAGCATCAGCTGTGTTAATTCAATCAATAATATTGTTTAAATCTTCTATATCCTCAATGGTTATTTTGATATAGTTGTTCTAACAGTTACTAAAAAGGTACTAAAATTTTGAAGTCCATATTGGATTTATCTATATCTCCATTTTATTCTGTCCATTTTAGCCTCATATATTTTGAAGTTCCGTTACCAGTTGCTTAAACATTGGGGATTGTTATGTCTTATTATGCCTTTTGGTGATTGTCCCTCTTTATTTCCCTCTTTATTTCTCGTCACATTTTTTTGTCCTGAAATATATTTTAATATCAATATAATTACTCCAGCTTTCTTGTGATTAGTTTTTTCATGTTCTGTTACTTTACTCTTAATCTATCTAAGTAGTTGTAGTGCATAAAGTTTTTCTTGATCTTCATGATCTTTTAACCGGTCTGACAAGCTTTTTCATTTAGTTATAGAGTTTACTCCAATTACATTTAATATAAATATGAATATGGCTTTATGTCTTCTTTTCCTTACTATTTGTTTTTTGTTTATCCCACTTGTATTTAGTTTTCTTTCCTGCCTTCCGTTGGATATATTAAACATTTTGTAGCCCCATTTATCCCTTCTAATTTATTTAAGATTTTAATAGTTATTTTATTTTTTGTTTTCCCCCAATTTTTATTTAAATTCTATTTAGTTAACATACAGTGCAATTTTGGTTTCAGGATTACAATCCAGTGATTCATCACTTACATATCACACTCAGAGTTCATTATATCAAGTGCTCTCCTTAATACCCATCACCCATCTAGCCCATCTGACACTCACCCACCTCCCTTCATCACACCTTGATTTATTTTCTATCTTTAAGAGTCTTCCATGGTTTGTTTCCCTCTCTCTTATTTCTTGTTCCCCCCCTACATGTTCATCTGTTTTGTTTCTTAAATTCCACATATGAATGATATCATACAGTATTTGTCTTTCTCTTACTGGTTTATTTTGCTTAGCATAATATGCTCTAGCTCCATCCACACCATTGCAAATGGAAAGATTCCATTCTTTTTGATGACTGAGTAATATTCCTGTGTGTGTGTGTGTGTGTGTGTGTGTGTGTGTGTGTAATCTCTTCTTTTTCTATTCAACAGTTGATGGACATTTGGGCTCTCTGCATAGTTTGGCTATTGCTGATAATGCTACTATAAGCATCAGCATGCATGTACCCCTTCAAATCTGTATTCTGTATCCTTTGCTAAATGCCTAGTAGTGCAATTGCTGGATCATAGGGTAGTTCTATTTTCAACTTTCTGAGGCACCCCTATACTGTTCTCTAGAGTAGCTGCACTAGTTTGCATTCCCACCAATAGTCCAAGAGGGTTCCCCTTTCTCTGCATCCTCAGCAACACCTGCTGTTTCTCACGTTGTTAATTATAGCCTCCTGACAGGTGAGAGTTGGTATCTCATTGGGGGTTTGATTTGTATTTCCCTGATGGTGAGTGATGTTGAGCATCTTTTCATTCGTCTGTTAGCCATCTGAATGTCTCCTTTGTAAAAATGTTTAACAATTCTTTTGCCCCTTTCTTAACTAGATTGTTTTCTGGATGTTGAGTTTGATAAGTTCTCTGTAGATTTTGGATACTAACCTTTTTTCAGATATGCCATTTGGAAATATCTTCTCTGTTCTGTATGCTGCCTTTTCGTATGCCTATTATTTCCTTCACTGCACAGAAGATTTTTATCTTGATGAAGTCCCAATAGATCATTTTTGCTTTTGTTTCCCTTGCCTCTGGCAATGTGTCTAGTAAGATGTTGCTATGGCTAAGGTCAAAATGTTGCTACATGTGTTCTCCTCTAGGATTTTGATAGTTTTCCCACCTTACATTTAGGTCTTTCACCCATTTTGAGTCTATTTTTGTGTATAGTGTAAAAAAACTAATTCAGTTTCGTTCTTCTGCTTGTTGCTGTCCAGTCTTCCCAACACCATTTGTTGAAGAGACTATCCTTTTTACATGGGTTATTTTTTCCTGCTTTGTCAAATATTAGTTGACCATATGTTGTAGATCCATTTCTGGGTTCTTTATTCTGTTCCATTGATTCACATATCTGTTTTCGTGCCAGTACCATACTGTCTCGATGACTACAGCTTTGTAATATTGCTTGAAATTTGGAATCGTGACTGTTCTTTTTCATGATTGCTTTGGCTATTTGGGGTCTCTTGTGGTTCCATACAAATTTTAGGATTGTTTGTTCTAGCTCTGTGAAAAATGCTGGTGATAATTTCATAGGGATTTCTAGGATTTTTTTTTTTAAGGATTTTATTTATTTATTTGACAGACAGAGATCACAAGTAGGGAGAGAGGCAGGCAGAGAGAGAGAGAGGAGGAAGCAGGCTCCCTGCAAGCAGAGAGCCCGATGCAGGGCTCGATCCCAGGACCCTGGGATCATGACCTGAGCGAAAGGCAGAGGCTTTAACCCGCTGAGCCACCCAGGCGCCCCGGATTTCTAGGATTTTTAATAGTTTCTTTATGGATCACAATGTGCATCCTCATCTTAATCTATCTTGAACATAATACCTCTTCATATATGAGAACTTTACAATAGGATGCCTCCATTTACTTTCTTCCATTCTTTGCAGCAGCTGTTGCCATGCATTTCATTCCTACATGTTATAAAGCCCATGTTACATTATATTTGGATTTTCTTGTTTGTTTTAAATAGTAACTGTCATTTAAAGTAATTTAAAATGAAAATTAATTTATTTTAATTTTATTTTATTTTTATTTTCTAGATATTTATCACTTCAGGTGCTCTTTATTCATTTGTATGATCTGAATTCTTTACCTTTCTGTCTGAAGAAAAAAAATATATATATATATTTATATATATATATATATATATATATATTTTTTTTTTTTTCCCTGTACAGACCTGCTTTGGTAAATTCTCTTAGCATTTTTTTTATTGTGTCTTTATTTCACCTTTAATTTCAAAGACTATTTACTGCAACTAGAAGTCTAGACAGATAGAGTTCTTTTCTTTCAGTACATTCAAGATGCTTTACCATCTCCTGGTTTGCTTCTTTTTTGATAAGAAGCTCATGCTTATTTTTACCTTTAATCTCCAGAGGATAATCTCTTTTCCCTTTCTGCATGCACTTAAGATTTTTCTCTTTATGTTTGGTTTTCATGGATTTGATTATGAATTGCTTAGGCGTGACTGCTTTTCTCCTGATTACAGGTCATATTTTCTTGATTCTTCACATGTCTAGCAATTTTGTTGAGATTCTAGATTTTTATCATCTTCTTTAAAGAGTTTTAAATTTTGTATTGCTAGCAAATTAATTTACTGGCAGATTATCTTGATACTGTTGAGGCCTACATTTATATTTTATGAGGTTGGATTTAAAGTGGTTCTTACTACACCTAAGGCAAGCATTTCAGCAGTTTCAGATGAATTCCCAAGTTGCAACCTGGCTATGACTCCAGGGTCTCCTAACACAGTGAAATCTTTAGAATCACATTGTTCCTCTCACACGCACCAATAGTCATTCTCTCCCAGATCTCATAGAGTCATGACTTACATGTACACAGCTTAGTATTCGGCCAAACACTCAAGAGAACCCCCAATGCAGAGTTATGAATCTCTTTCTCTAGAATATTCCTTTTCTTCATAACAACTCTGCCCCACAAATTCCAACTGTCTTAGCAGCCTTAAATTATGGTCTCTATTTTCTGCACTGCTCTTTCTTTGGCCTCTATAACCTGGAGATGTAATTTTGAAAGTGTCCCCAAGAAAAAAAGTCTAGGTAAATATGGAGCTCACTTCGTGTGTAGCTCTTTTGCCAGTGATCATAGCTCTGTACTGTATGTTGTCCAAGTATATGGAAATATTTACTTCATATAGGCTTTTTAGTCTAATAATCTAAGGAAGGTAAGTCTGATACATATTAGTCCATCATGGTTAGAATTGGAAGCCTAAATCCAAACTATATAGTTATGACTAAAGTTGAAAGAAGAACTTATAGTAATAAGAGATCTTTAATTAAAATAGTTACTAGTATTATGTTAAGTAATGACAAAATTCTATGAAAGGCTGTTACCCCAAAAATGAGGAAACAGACTGAAAGAGGTTAACTGAGGTTAGCTGATAAATGGCAAAGCCAGGATTTGAACCAAGAGAAGTTTTACCTCACAGACTACATTTTTCCTAGTAATCACAATGCTTAAAGAAGTCAAAGCGTGTTTCTAACAGAAATATAGGCTTGGACTGGGCTTTGCAGATTTGGTGGGCTTCTGATTGGTGAACAAGTTAGTCTGAGCAAAATCACATCCCAGGTAAAGGGGACAGAATATGGTGGGAACCAGATGAGAGCCAGACTAGAGAGCCAAGATTTTGTGTGGACGTATTAAAGACAAAGTCGAATAGTTTGTGTGAGGTCAGTTTATAGAGGATAATACAATTTGGTCAAAAGGAGAGAGGAAGGAAGAGAAGGAAGGAGGGAAAGACAAAGAGAAAAGAAATAGTATTACCTTATCAAGATGTTTTAGTTTATAGTTTATTGTATTTTAATCACAGATTTTTTTTTTTTTTTTACATTCACGGGTAACTACATACTTATACACACTTTTTCTGATACACACTCATATTACAGAATCTTTCCTTTCTATGTTTATAGCTTCCTGAACACTGAAGTCTCTGCCAGTCAAATTTATACAGATGATTAAAGAAGTCGAAAAGAGAAGGCAAAAAGGGAAAAGGTGAATTTTATCTTTATTTTTTTCTATTCATGTCTGGTTGGTTTTCATAGTAATGTAAAGAGTGTCTCTAAGCCTCCTCAAATATCAAAAAGACTAGAGTCGCTGAAATTCCCTTTCTGAGATCACAAGAGATATCTTGCCTCTCCTCATTTAGCTAAAATATTATCTACAAAGTCTTTCTTTCAGCTCATGACCTCTTCATCCACAAGGATCACAATCTATTTACAACTATTATTGGAGCCATTTCTCTGCTGGAGGCAGGGTCACAAACCTGCCTTCCCAATCCTAACTTGTGAAGAGAATTCCCATTCTTCAGCTGTATAGAATTGCTTTCTTTGTATGGAAACTAACTATATGTTTGGTATTGAAGATCTGAAATTTCTTAAAAGATTTACAGGATGGCTTTGATCTTTCTAAATGATATTTAAGATTTGACGGCTTTAGCACCGTTCTCCTCAGTGCCTAATTTTGTTAATAATACCAACATCAGCTAAGATACACTGAGCGCTTTCTATGTACCAGGAACTATGATCTCTACAGGAATTATCTCACTGAATCCTCACAACAGCACTAGGAAGTGGGTTCTATTATAATCATCCCCATTTCACAAATGAAGAAACTGAAGTTTGGAATACTTGAGTAAACTTGTTCAAGAATACACAGCAGTAAATTGCTACATTAAGAGTTAAACCCAGAATTTCAAACACTTCAAGAAGATAAAACCCAATCCCTAAGCATACTTAAAGGCAGTAGAAGTTTTCTCTGTTAAGGACTTCACATAATGCAAAGATGTTTAGAATCAGACATACATAAATTCAAATTATGGCTCTCTTATTTTCCAGGTAGGGGACTTTGAGAAAATTACTTATTCTATGCTATCCTATTTGTTTATCTCTACAATTTCATGAGATTAATACCTCTTTGTGAATTCATGATGGTTAAATAAGATAGTATCTATAAACAGGTACATAAAAGGGGGATAATAATAGTAGTTACCATTATTATTCTATTATGCTTCCCATCTTGAGTCAAATTTAAGATTCAGATTTCCCTAAAATGCTATTCCATCACTTTCTAGTTCCATGACCTTAGGTATGTTAAATTTCCTAGGCTTCAGTTTTGTCACCTGAAAAGGTAGGGATGATAATAATAACTACATATCCGTGAAGTTGTAAGAAGCAGGTAAGCTAGGGATACCTGGGTGGCTCACTCAGCAGGGCATCAGTCTCTTTTGATTTTGGCTTGTGTCATGACCTCAGGGTTGTGGGATTGAGCCCTGAATTGGGCTCTGCCCTCAGCAGGGAGTCTGTATGAGATTCTCTCTCTTCTCTCTCTCCCCCTCCCCATGTGTTCTCTCCCTCTCTCTCAAATAAATAAATTGAATCTTTAAAAAAAAAAGTAGGAAAGCTATATAACATTCCCTGACACACCATAAATGTTTAGTGTGTTATCTATTATGATGACCATGATGATGGCTAGACAAAATGGTATAGTGGGCTTGTTTAAACTTCAATCATTTGAGGACCAGTATGCATGAGAACATGATTTAGAAGAAATTCATAATCTTGAAGAAGTTTGTTACTTGGGCATGTGTCCTGGCCCTGCCCCCATCAGACTTCATTCTATATTGAGCAGTAAAATCCCGTGGAAGTGCTATTCCCTATCTAGGCCACTGTAGATACCCACTTACAGAAAATAATCTAATGGGAAAAGAGCCATCCTTCTCCCTACACTTTGTCATTGAATAGCAAAGACCTTGGGCACAGTGCTGGCTCTATAATGGAATTAGATAGAACAGTAGAGGCACCCATAGTACTCATGAGAAAAGCAGCAGACAAGGATGGTGAAAGAGACTATCAGCCCTTAGAAAATCATTAACAGCAGAGTAGCAGCAGGATATAGCAAGGGCAAGTTTGTAGGTGAGTACATCTAGGGACTTGGAGAAATAACTGAGGAAGACTTTTCAGAGAACTCTATTACACAGGTGGAGGCAATGAGCCAGAGTAATTTGAATAATGACTAATAAGGTGACCTCATTTATATCCATAGACTGGTGAGGTCTAGAGAAATTCAGGTTACATTATAATAAAAACAAGTAATTATTATTATTATTATGGTGTAATTGCATTTGAAGCACAGATTTTGCTCATAGCTGCTTGCTTGACACTTTGAATTGCACCAATTTTCTAGTGGCACAGACCCAATTTTCTGGTGGTTTGAGTTTTGACTTTCTCTTGACATTGCTTAGTGGGTCAACATGAGTAAGCTTTTAAGAAATTGTGTTATTTGTTCCTTAAGTACATTTCCCTTTTTAAAATGCTGACGTGTGTTTCCATATGCCTAATTAAAGTTTGCAAACCTTCATGTTTGTGCTTTCCCTTGTATCCTATAAGAATAATTATTTTTTAAATGGACCTAATCAACATAGAAACAATTAGAAAGAGGAGCCCCTGCATTAGAAATTGTTCATTATTAATTAAAGCCTAAAAAATATTCTTGAGAGTATTGATTCAAGAGGTTACCATCTCAAATATTTGTGTGACAGCCTTATCCAGTCTCATCCGAACTGCAAACTCATCAGAGAGATTAAGGAGTAGGGTAACTTTGTTTTTGTATGTATTTGTTTGATTTTGTTTGGTTTTCTCAATGTTTAAGAAAGCCACAAAGCTACAATCACCCTGTTTTAAGTCTCAAAAATATAACAATTAAGGACAAGAGTTTAGTTTTCATCAAAAGGCCAATTTATAAACCCAGTACTGTTGAGGTAGAATTTTTTGGTTTAGTTAATTTCTCCATAAAACAAATCTCCTTTCCCCAACAAAAACTACCCCAAAAGGTAAATAATCCGTGAACTTATAGTGAAGTTACTCAAGGAAATGAAACATATGTTTTCAGTAGAAGACAACAAAATATGTCTTTTAAAATTTGACCTCAAAAAAGTTATGTTTATTTGGCAAACTATCTAAAGATTTAAGTTGCTTCATATAGGAAAAGTAAGATCTATTTATTAGGAAACTGATCTTCATCCAATCCTACATTGCAGACATTGATGAGAATGTTATCAATTACCTTGCCCAAACATTTTTTTTTTATAACTAGTTCCCCAAATATTTCTTCCCCAAACATTTCTTTTGATAACTAGTCTTTCTAATAAGTGGACTTCCCCAAACATTTCTTTTGATAACTAGTCTTTCTAATACTTACATGTGGAAAGTATCCTAATAACACTGGCTACTCAAAAGGTAACTGCTGATTATTTCTGATTTACATTCACCCTTTAGGAGCATAAATCCTTTGAAGAAAGATAAACTTTTCAATACATCAACAAGTATTTTGAAGCGGAGTCAATACCATTGTTACTCAAGAATAACTATCAAACACTTAGAGCCGCTGCCCTTATGTAGATTCTGTTACTTGTCTAATCACAATTATATGGGGAGAATTATCATCCTTCTTTTACAGAGATAAAAAATGAGGCTTGGACGGGGCACCTGGGTGGCTCAGTGGGTTCAGCCTCTGCCTTTGGCTCAGGTCATGATCTCAGGGTCCTGGGACTGAGACCTGCATCGGTCTCTCTGCTCAGCAGAGAGCCTGCTTCCTCTCTCTCTCTCTCTGCCTGCCTCTCTGCCTACTTGTGATCTCTCTGTCAAATTAAATAAATAAAATCTTTTAAAAAAATGAGGCTTGGAGAACTTAACTTACCTAAGATCACACAATCAAGTTTAAAAGGCAGAAGTCTAACCTATGGAACTTGTACCTGCAAGCTTGTTCTTATCTATCATATTATACACAAGACATTATGATCAAAGCTGAGACAGACAAAAGATCTTAAGCCTAACAACCTGCCTCAAGTTTATAATCTCACATCTAGTAGAAGGAGGTAATACCACAAGACAGAACCACCTCAGGAGTTTGTCCCAAGGCTCTGTCACCCATTCCAAGGCCAGATGCCTGGATACTTGGAGAAGGGAAGCATAGAGGCATTCAATTGTCTTACCCTCAAAATGAGCCATGTTGAGAAGCAAAATTTGCCAGGACCAGCATTACAAAATTTTACGTACACAGAAACCACCTTGTACTAAACTTGAGATTCAGGAGAATACAATGAAGGTTTTGGAAGACAGAAGTGGAAATGCTTGCCACAAAGGAGGTCAACTGGCAGCAGGGAATTAGCTTAATATGGGAAAGGGAGCAGAATGTGTCTACTTTACAACTCAAATGCCTACACTCCTAGTGGTGTCAGTGTGGCTATATGACCTGGTTAGAGGAAAGCTAGCAATTAAACTATTTTTTGTTTTATGTTAGTGACACTTGGCTGTGACAAAACCACTTTCATAAAGCAGAAACCAACTTGTTCCATGGGTCTTCCTATTTGCATGATGTTTTTTAAAGGTAAGTAAGAGATTAATTCTCTAGCTTCTGAAGAAAATTTTTCGCTGTTTATTTTCACTACCCTTGTGTAGCAGTGATCTGAATTAAAATTACCTGGTCTATTACTGATTTTTTTCCCTCTAAAATTACAGTTGTGCTATAATGTGCAAATTCTCATTGCTTTTCAACATGAAATTAAAATTACATAGTTATAAAAAGAAGAACTTCGATTTACAATTTTTGAAAAGAAGTCTTGGACTTCAAAGTATAATTACCTAGAGCTCATTAAAATGCAAGATTATTAACCCAAGAGCTGAAGTTCCTAGTTATAGTGGATCTTTTATAAGAGTAATTATAAGAGTCATAAATATTAAGTATGAAAGTAACACTCTGCATTTAAAGGGAAAGTATGTGCTCCCCTCTTTGCCAAACTTAATGTGAATAAGGAGACAATGAAGAAGGTGCCAGGTGGCTAAAGAGCCAAGGGCAAGTCCTAAATGTGGACTCCTTATTAACGAAAGGCACTATAATAAAAAGTTCCAAAAAGTTCAATTTATGAAAAGTTAATAGGTAAAATATATTAATTAGTAGAAAAATATCTAAGAATCACATTAAATAGGCTTTTTCCTAAACTGTTTTTAGTGGGGGAAAGCAAGCAGAAATAGTATATTGAATATGATAAGAATTTTGTAAAAATGTGAAGAGAAAATGACTGGAATGAAGTATGCTTAAACATTAACAGCAGTAATTTCTGCATGGTAGAGTTACAGTTTTTATTTTGAATATTTCTAGTTCTGTTTCTTAATGGTTTACTTTTATTTTATATTAAAATATTATCCTTTATATCTCTCTGGATATATATATATATATATAAATTGATTGTATTTTGTGGATGCCTGTCCTTTAAATTATCTTTTACATCTATTCACCCAGATTGTCTAAAGGGAGAGGTTGGAGCTGTTGCAAGCTTGCCTGGGTTTGTCTTCTATTATGTGTTGGTGTGGGGGTGGCAGGGAAGGTAGGTGTGCCACTGGGCTCCATACCTTTATGGTTGGTATTTTAGAATGAAGGTTCCTTTCCTTTCCAGGTTCTCTCTAGTCTCTAGGAGAAATGCCCTGTCTCCACACACAAAGTCCTACACTTCTTGCTTTCATCTGGAGGTAGACTATGGCATTGCTGTCCTTGGATTATCCTACCCGTCCTCTCCACAAACTCCACTATGTAGCATCTTTGGTCTGCTTCCTCTTTGTCTAGCACTTCCCTCCATAGATTATGTCTCCCTTCTCCTGGTATTATTCCTATTTTGTGACACACTAAAATTTGCTTGGACTATGTGCTTCATATTTAATCCCTAACAATCAAAAATCCTTCCTATTTTTTCTAAATATTTGGACTGAAGAGGCAGATCACAAATTGTATTTAGTATGCCATCTTAAAACATAAAAAGTAAACAAATACCAATTTTTAAGTATTACCTTAAAACTACCATTTCAGTAATTTTTTGTTGTTGTTGTTAAATAAAGAAAACAGTAACAGTGGTGTAATGAACATTGGGATGCTCATGTTTCTTCAAGATCTGGATTTCCATTCTTTTGGATAAATACCCAGGAGTGGAATTGCTGAATCATATGTTAGTTCTATTTTTAGTATTTTGAGGAACCATTACTGTTTTCCATAGCAACTGCACCATTTTATATTCCCACCAATAGTGTACGGGGATCCCGATTTCTCGACATCCTCACCAACACTTGTCTCTTGTTCTCTTGAAACAGACATCCTAATAGGTATGAGGTAATATCTCACTGTGATTTTGGTTTATAGTTACCTGATGGTTAGTAATAAGAAATATCAAAGAAGTATCATATATTTGTCATTCATTTGTTCACATGCCTCGTTATTTGTATGTCTGTCTTCTTTAGAGAAATGTCTATACAAAATACAAATGTTTAGCCCTGAATGTGTATACACACACACACACACACACACACACACACACATAAGAGTGATAGTTACCAGGGGCTGGGAGAATGGGGAAATGGGAAATTGCTAGTGAATGGACATAAAATTTCAACTTGTAAAATTAATAAAATCTAGGGATCTGTTGTACAACACTATACTTATTTTAACAATATTGTACTATGTATGCATGTAAGAAATTGTTAAGAGTGTAGATCTCATATTAAATATCCATACCACATAAAATAAAATTTCAAAGTCAAAAAATAAAGATAGAAAGTTAAATTAATTGATACCTAAGGCATCAAGTTCAGAAGATATAACAAAAGTTGTACCACTACCTTGTCCTAGGTTTTGTTTTTTCATATTGTTCTGGTGGTATGATTTTTTTCATTCTGAGAATTTCCCTTTCTTTCCTTTTGGTTAACAAGTGAAGTTTCCTCACTTAAAGATTGACTCTTCAAGTATGAATTTATTAAGGAATAGCAATACCACAGTCAAGTAATAATTAAATTTAAAAATATAAAGCTATTAAGAAATCTAATTGTGTATTAGGCTTGCTGATAACTTGAAGCAATGACACTTAAGAAAACTTGTTTATTCATCATGCCTATCTGGAGATATGTCATAAAGACTAGATCACCCAAAGATTGTCACTTTGTACTAAAACAAAATGTCAGCCAGTATTTCAAATAGTTCCCTTGAAAATGCTATGAACAATATAGTATCATAGCAATTCTCTCAGAAGCTTCTTGAAAAATTGGAATTTAATCAAAACATTCTGAGTTAATCTACAATGACCAACATGTTTCCTATAGAACTTGACTATTTTTTAAATAAAGATTGAGAATCAAATGAAAACAATAGCCAGAAAAAGAGAAATATGAGAACAATTATTCTCCTAGCTCATGAGTTTGAAAAGTTCAGGTTGAATTTTATCCTCTTGAGGTTCAAGTTCTATTCACAGCCAACAAAATGAAATTTCCTAGTTGTTTAAAAAAGACAAAGCCCCCAAATTCTTTTAAATATCAAGCATGTCTTAATAAAGTACATTTGACGACTTAAGGGTAAAGGAATCAGAACCAAGTAGACTGGATTTCTTTTTAAATGCATAGGGCTTAGAAAATGAAGGGAGAGAGGCTTGACACAGAATGCCTTTGGCTTTGCCCAAGCCTGAAATATTTAGGGGGGGGGGAATAAAAGTTGAAATTATTCTCTAAGCTCCAAAAATGGTTTGTTTCTTCACTAAGTAAAAGTTATGGTATAAACTTTTCCTGAAATGAACTCTAGTTGTTAACAAGAAGACAATTACAATGGATAAATTTTTAAATGGAAAAAAGGAGTTTAGAATTACAATATTATTGCTATAGACTAATTGTTGGCTGGACCTAACTCAAAGGTCCTGTCTTCTTGAACTTCTGAACTCAGGGCAGAATATTAGCAGAAAATTTATCTTGCTCTTTTATGTACTGTGTAGGTGGCAGGTTTGATAAACAGCAAATTTATGAGGAGAAGCTTGTCCAAAGCCAACAACCTTCATTGGTGATACAACGTGAAGATAGTGAATCTGATCCTGGTATTTATATCCATGGAAACCAACCCCAAACTGGGTTGCACTGACAGAGGACAAGACGGTAGGAAGTGCTCCATGGTTGGTCTTAAATACCACAGCTGTGTCACAGCTAAGAAACAAACAAACAAAAAAAAAATCTACAAATGGCCAATAAATGTGAAAAGATACTCAACTACACTATTAATCATAAAAACACTAAAGTAATATAACAATATTATATAATATAAATATGTATTTATTATATTATATACAATAAAACTGTTTATTCACCAATCATTCTCACCTATTGATTGACAGATTACAAGTCTTGACAGCAAATGGTTTGGGGAAGGTACAAAGAGATAGCATTTTCTTCTAATAATTTCTTTTTTTTTAATATTTTTATTTAGATTCAATTAGCCAACATATAGTACATCATTAGTTTCAGATATAGAGTTCAATAATTCAATAATTCATCAGTTGCATATAACACCCAGGGCTCATTACATCACATGCCCTCCTCTCTTGTTATAACCTCCTGAAGAAAGAAATTTGATAAAATTCGACAACAGATCTATCAATTCCACTCTAGACATTTATCCGAAAGAAATGAAGACATATAATATATATGTGCGTAGGAATAGTCACCAAATATATTATAATGTGGGAAAGTTATAAGCAACTCAAAAGTCAGACAATAGAAGATTGGTTGCATGTTTTATAATACATTCATAAGATAGCCATTAAAAGTGGTATCGTATCAACTCTTTGTTAAGAAAATAAACTCCTAACTTCTTTTTAAAAGATCATATTGCAGAATATATACTAAAATGGGAAAATGTTCATGATATAATTGCTACAACAGAGAAAGCTAAAACACCATGTAAGAAGATTATTACGTTAAAATATATATAGATGAAGAAATTCCCCTTGCACCTTTGCTATCTTTCTGTTGGAGGGCTCAAGGACTCACTAAGTCAACATTCCCTCTGTACCAGCTCATGGTGATCTCAACAAGACCCATGGCCTTAAATACCATATATAATAAGCTAACAGCTACCAAACGAATACCCCTGCCCCAATCTCTTCCTATGCTCCAAACACCTACGTCCACATCTCCACTTGCATGGAAAAAGTCTCAAACTGAACATGTACGAAATCAGACTCCCAAGGTCTTGGTCCCCGTAAAATCTTTCCAAGTCTACCTCATCTTAACTAATGACAACTCCGTCCTTGGAGACACCACAAGGTGAAGGTCTCCTATCTCTACACTAATTTTGATATCCTACATCCAATCCACTGGCAAGCACTGGCAGGTCTTCTTCATAATCTGCCCAGAATCTGACTGCTCTCTGCACTTCCACTGCCATCACCCTGGTCCAAGCCAACATTGTGACTCAGCTAGGTTATTAAAATAGCCTAATATCCCCATTTTAATGCTCTCCCTATATTGTCTGTTCTCCCTGTTTTAACCATTTCAATCTACTGTCTGTTCCCTGAAGAGGAACCAGATTGATCCTATTAAAACCTAAGCCTAAACACCTGATTCTTCTGCACAAGACTCTCCAATGACTTCCAATCTCACTTCAGAAAGAAACGGACATGAGACATCCAGATGGCCTCCAGGGTCCTGCCTGATGTGGCTAACCCTTGTCGTGATGAACACCTTCCACCAGGCTTTCCCCTGCTCACTCTCCTGCAGCTACACTTGCCTCCTTTTTGTTCCATAGGACGCATAACAATCATCTGCTGTTCCTTCTGCCCCAAATGCCATACCTGACATATTCACATGGCTAATTTTCTCACCTCCCTCAGGTTTTTCATCAAATGTCAAAAATGGGAACTTTCCAAAATGGTCTATTTAAAAATAGGAACACCTCTCCTATTCCTTTCTCTTCATCTATGTCCTCCTTACTCCCCTTTCCCTGCTTGTAACCCTTCACAGCATTTATTACCATCTAAAATACTATATCATTTATTCATTCATTCACTTTGTTTATTTTCTGAGTCTTCCTCCATCCCAGGTGGAATATAAGCTCCACTGGATACGGATATTTGTCTGTCGGAATCACTGCTATAGCCACGATGCCCAGGATGATACCTGATATATAATAGGTGCTCTCTGATAATCACTGAGTAAATGATAAAGATGGATGCTGAAGTGAGCACTACTTATTGCTAGATGATAGAATTGAGACTTTTTTCCTTCTTTTGTACATACATTTTTTAATAGACAATTTTTAGAGCAGTTTTAGGAGAACAACAAAATTGAGCAGAAAGGTCATTAAGGAGTGCATGTGATGTGATGAGCACTGGGTGTTATACACAACAAATGAATCACTGAACAACAAAAAAAAGAGAGAGAGAGAGAGAGAGAGAGAAAGTACATATATACTTCCCATATACTCTCTGACCCCACACACTCACAGCCTCCCCTACTGTCAACATTCTCCATCAGAGTAGCACATTTTTTTTTAGTAAATAACAAATCTATACCACATATTATTATCACCCCAAGTCTATAGTTTACATTATGGTTCATTCTTGGTGTTGTACATTCTGTGAGTTTAGACTAACATAATAACCATTAACTAATGAACTAATATATCCACCATTATACCCTCATACAGAATAGATTCATTGCCCTAAAAGTCCTCTGTGCCCCACCAATTCATCCCTCCTTCCCTACTAACTCCTGGTAACCACTAATCTTTCTATGGTCTCCACAGTTTTGCCTTTCCAGAATGTCATCTCATTGGAATCATACAGTATACATTCTTTTCATATTGGATTCTTTCACTCTGCCACATAAAGCTCTTCCAAGTCTTTTCATGGCTTGATAGTTCATATCCTTTTGGCACTAAATAATATTCTGTTGTATCAATGTACCACAGTTTATCTATTCACCTGCTGAAGGACATCCCACCATTTATAAATTAAGATACTAGAAGCATTTATGTGCGGGTGTTTATGTGGACACCAGTTTTCAACTCATTTGGGCAAAGGAGCATAATTGCTAGATCTTTGGTGAGAATACAATTAGTTTTGTAAGAAACCTCCAAACTGTCTTCCCAATTGTACCACTTTGCATTCATGCCAGCAATAAAGGAAAGCTCCTAATGCTGAACATCCTCACCAGGATTCAGTGTTGTCAGTGGTTTGGATTTGAACCATTCTAATAGGTGGTAGTGGTATCTCACTGTTGTTTTAATTTGTATTTCCATAATGACTTACGATGTGGAATATTTTTTATACGCTTATTAGTCAACTGCATATCTCTGGTGAGATGTCTGATTTCATCTTTTTCCCAGTTTTTAGTCAGACTGTTCATTTTCTTATTACTGAGTTTTAAGAATTCTTTTATTTTAGATAACAGACCTTTATCAGATAGTCTATTGCAAGTATTTTCTCCCTGTCTGTAGCATGTCTTCTCATTCTCTTGAGAATATTTTCATAATTGAATAAATATTCCACACTTTAAAATATGCATGATATGTCATATACCAAATGGTATTAAATTATTTTTAACTGATGGCTGTATACATACCAGCTTTGTTATATTGGTTATACCATAAAGAATGTACATGAATCAATATGTCCTGAATCTATATAACTGAATAACCTCTGTACATACTTACTTTTCTAAATATACACTTCAAAATAAATGTGGCTATTGCTGGGATTCCTCATTCTATGTAGCCCACATCCCATTTCAGCTTTTATAGGCATAGAAAAGCAAATGCTCAACAAACACATCTAAAGCAAATGCTCTATTCTTACATAAAACATCTGTCCTGAGTCCCAGATTTCCTACCTGGTGAACTAAGCAGATATCTCTCTCTCTCTCTCTTTGCCTTGAGCAGAAAATGCCCCAAATACATGTTCCAGCTTGCCTTGCTTTTGGATCTTTTCTGGTCTACAGTACCAAGTAGGACTACCCTGCCCCATGTTTCCCTCGCCCCAAAGAAATCAATCATCTCAGCTGAAATGTGTTCAAGAAGTTCATACCCCAGAAACCTCAGAGCTTCCAATCTATCCATGATCAAAATGTCATGAGGTCAAAAATCCCCCAAAGCCAAAATTCTATCCACCCTCTCAGATTTTCCAAACCCTTCAAAATGTTGTTTCATAATCTTTTCCTTGCTCTACTAGGGCCTGCCAGAAAGGTAGGAAGGCAAAAGATGTCATCTCCACTCTCTAGCCAAGAGAATCCCTCTACTCATCCTTGTCTGCCTCTAGTGGAAAAAGAGTCTTCCTGATTATTACTGATGGTCCTTAAGAACATTTCTTAATCTGTCTGAACCTCTATGTCTGTTACATGGAGATCATATTGCCTTTCAGGGCTATTATGAAAACTAGAAATAATGTATGTAAAGCACATTACATACATCAAACACTAAAAAAAGCTGCTGCTGCTTTCCCATTGTTTATTCTGCTGACATTTCTCAATTAACTCCATGTCCTTCTATCCATGCCTCTCTGGACTCTCAAGTCCATGCAGCATTCCAGAGCTCTTTCTTGAGAAGAAATATGTGAGAGGGCAGAATATTCATCCTATATATTTGGGTTTTGTAAGTGACACAGATTATGGAACTCGCTGTTTCACTTCTAATTCCCAGTTAAGTGAATGGGGAAGTAAGGCCTAGATCTGATGTCAAACATTGAGCATATTCAGCAGGGTGGCTGGGTCTTAATTCAATCTGAGGACAGATTTCTATTCTACCTGTAATATCACTAGGAAACTTTTACTGCTACAGTCACAGACTACTAGAGATGCAAAGAGATGTAAGGGAACTGAAGCTCAGAGAGGGCTCTGACCTCAGGGCCATGGCAATTTTCCCTGCACACTAGCTCCTCTTGCTGTCCTGTACTATTGTTCTGACTTACCTTACTACCATAATTAAACTCCTCATTTTCCAGCCACTTCCTAAGAGGTGTAGCTAGGTGGCCTAGATCTAGCCATGAAATGACTGGGAAGGAACAATCTGGAGACCAGGGTCTGCAGGGTCTGAAGATGGCAAAAAGGCCTTATATGTTCCCTGCCTTCTCTTAATGCCCTTGGTGTTGCTGCTAGTGTGGACCCTGAGATCTCCTCGTTGTAGTCTTGACAACTGCTAATGTTAATCTATTTCTTTTTGTTTTTTAATTGTTGAAGTGTACCATTTTAAGAGACATTCCTTGATCCCCTCTTAGCTATCCTTCTGGTGTATCCCCATTTCTAATTTGCGACTATGTTCATTTGTATGAAATATGTTCATTTGTAATGAAAGGAAATATTTAAAGATTAGTTAGCAATTTTTCCCTCAACCCATGCAGCATGAATGACCCTGAATCTCTGCAACAGAGAACCACACTATGTGGTATAATGAACAATCTCCAGAACCAAGACGAGGCCTAGAGACTCAACTCCGAAATTAGGTATTTCTGCTTATTTATATTCAAGTGATAAGCCATAAACTGAGGTTTAGTTTCTCATCTGGACATGGGGATAAGATAAACCTTATAGAATTATCGATATTGCAACCCTTTGCAAATGATTATCCCTACAAATCACAAATATCCTATGTGATTTTAGTTTTACTTAGTTCTGACTGAATAAATGAAGATAATGGGCACACTATTTGGTAGACAAGGCTGGTCACCACCAACAGAAAGCCTACATGGCCTTAAGAACAGCTCTGACACCTCAAATGCACTGTTCAATTGAATGTTGTACCATGAGGATGGAGGAACAATTACATTCCTAGCAAAACTGCAATGTCACTGTAAAGACTGTGGTCATTTCTAGTGAAATGTCTGCAAAGGGTAAACATATTTCAGCTGTTAGCAAATCAAATACCAGCATGGCAGAAGGTCACCTAGTATTTAAAAGACAAACGAGGTGGTAATTACAAGGAAACCAATTAGAAGATTGACAAATCCAAAATGGTTTAAAGTCATCTAAGTTACTATTTAAAGGTCAGAATTTTAAGTTCAGAAGATAAGAATCTTGGAAATCCTCCAGCCGAATCTTCCCTGGAGCCAAGAGCTCTAAAGTGATTTGCCCAAGGTCACACAAAAACTTTGAGAGTTTCTAGACAGTTCCAGGTGATACTGGAGCTCTTAAATTTTTAAACAGTTTAACCAAAATGAATGTTTAGGTTGTTATATTAATTGATCTATGCTTATTAAGAGCAATGCATTTTAAAAATTTTTTGGTAAAGATTATTTATTTTAGAGAGAGAGAGCAAACACTCAAGTGGGGTGAGGGGCAGAGGAAGAAAATCCTCAAGCAAACTCCCCGCTCAGTGTGGAACCCAACACTGGACTTGATCAATCTCAGGACTCTGAGATCATGACCTGAGCTGAAACCAAGAGTCAGATGCAGAACGAACTGCACCAGCCAGGCATCCCAAGATAAGTGCATTTTAAAGAACATTTTACATATACCATCTCATTATTTCCTGTCAAAACCCCAATGAGGATTGAACTACTGTGTTCCCATTTAGGAGGTGAGAAAAGTGAGGCTCTGAGAGGTCAGTAAACTTGGTTCAAAGCAACAGAACTGTGGCACCGCCAAGTTTCAAATCCAGTCTGACACCACAGCTGGTGTTCTCTGTGTGATCTTTTCTTTCATTTTCAACCTTTGCAAAGATCAGTTATTAAAGATAAAAGAGCAAGTAACCATCTTGGTATATCACAAGAAAACTTAGAGTGATCCTGGGTGGAACCTTCCTGACACATTATCACTGAGGCCAAACTGCAACTCCCAGCGAGCCTAATGGGCACTCTTCCCACATTGACTCAAGTTCCAAGCTACTGGTTTCCATAGAGCTTCAGCAAAGATATTCAAAAACACATCAGGGCTCTAGAACAAAGACACTTCCCTGCCCAGACACATGATGATCTGACATGTTTCTACAAATTTTGTTAGAAAGAAAATTCAGGACAATGATCCCCTGTGGTAGAGTAAAGCATGTCTCAGGATTAAAATCAGAGGGTGTGAGTCCATAGAGAATGCAGTGCTAGACTCCTAGCCTCACCTTATAAGGTGAGACAAGGCTTTGAAAGGATAAAATGAAATCATTTGGACAGACTTTGAAAATTCATTAAAATAAATCATAAAAATATTTATAGACTACATCATCCTATCAAAAAATAACATGCAATAGAGAAGCCTACTGTGTGCAATGTTTAAAACAAAATCCCTGCCTTCAACGTGTTGATAAGCTCAGTGGTAAAACAAATGTGAGTAGATATGGAAAAAAAATTGGACATCTGGTTTTCTTTCCTCATTATCTTCAGGCTGTAAGTACTGTTGGTATATTTGTGATAATGCATTTATTTTGCCTGTTGAAATTTTTTCTTAGGATAAAGTTCTAATTTAAAATTACATCAGGTATTTTACTAGTTTAAGATATGGGTCAGCTATCTATTGCTGTAACATTTACTCATCCCAAAAACCAAGTGGCTTAAATTTATAACAACCACTTTTTCATTAGTTTTCACAGTTCCAGGAGTTGACTGGGCTCTGCCAGCCAGTTCTGCCTCTGGATCCCTTGGGTGGCTGCAGTCAGCCAATAGCTGGTGTTAGAATAATTTCAAAGCCTTCATCACTCACAAGCCTGGTGAATCCACAGTTGATGCTGGCTATGACCTCAGACCTCCTCTAGATCTCTTGTCCAGAACATGTATACATGGCCTCTCCATATGGCTTCCCATGGGAACTGCCTGCTTCCTCATGGCATGGTGCCTACATTCCAAGAGCAAGCACCCCAAGAAATACCTGTAGAAGCCCTATCATGTTGCATGGCTTAGCATCAGAATTCTCATAGAATGACTTCGGTTGTAGTCACAGCTTCCCAGATTCAAGGGTAGTGAACATCATCCCTTCTTCCTAATAAAAGGAATCTCAATGCCATGTTGAAAGAAGAACATGCTGATGGGAGAGCATGTTGCAGTCATCTTAGAAAATACAAAATGCCACAGGGCATAGTAAGCAGATTATAAAAATCTATTACACCATGATGAACATTTGTTAGATAAATGTGCATAGGAGCAAAAGGAATATACCAAAAAAAAAAAAAAAAAAAAAAAAAATCACTATCAGACGAGGGTATTGGGGTAAAAGAATCATGTCATTCTTCCAAATGTATGTTTCTTTTTTCTTTTTTTTAACTGAAATAACACTTACTTATATTTTTGTGTGTGGTAAAACATAAAGTAAATTTTCATTTTTTTCGTTTTTAAAAATTTTATTGTGTTAAGTTAGTCACCATGCAGTATGTCATTAGTTTTTGACATAGTGTTCCATGATTCATTGTTTGCATATAACACCCAGTGCTTCATGTAATACCTGCCTTCTTAAATACCCATCATGGCGCTCACCCATCCAATCACTCCTCTCCTCTCTAAAGCCCTCAGTTTCCCAGAGTCCATAGTCTCTCATGGTTCATATTCCCCTCTGATTTTCCCCCTTCATTTTTCATGTCCTTCTCCTAATGTCCTCCATACTTTTCCTTATGTTCCACAGATAAGTGAAGCCATATGATAATTGACTTTCTCTTCTTGACTTATTTCATTTATCATAATCCCCTCTAGTTCCATCCATATCGATGCAAGTATTTGGTATCCATCCTTTCTGATGGTTGTGTAAAATTCCATTATACATATAACCACATATCCTTTATCCATTCATCTGTGGAAGGGCATCTCAGCTCCTTCCACAGTTTGACTATTGTGGACATTGCTGCTTTGAACATTAGGGTGCATATACCCCTTCTTTTTCACTACATCTGTATCTTTGCTGTAAATACCCAGTAGTTCAATTGCTGGGTCATAGGATAGCTCTATTTTTAACTTTTTGGGGATTCTCAATACCGTTTTCCAGAAAGGCTATACCAACTTGCGTTACCATAAAACATGTAAGAGGTTTCCCCTTTTCCACTTCCTCGCCAACATTTGTTGTTCCCTGTTTTGTTTGTTTGTTTGTTTTTGCCATTCTAACTGGTGTAAGGTGGTATCTCATTGTATGTTTCTGCTACACTCTTTTTCTTTCAAAATGCTCACTCATGATACCAGGTCCTCCGTGTTCTACAGTGTAGTCAAGCGTAAGAACTCGGGCATGGTAAAAGGAGACATAAACTGTCATGATGGTTTTGAGCCTTCAGTGGAAAATTAAAGGTTGAGCTTTAGTTCTTTAGGTGATGGAAGGCCAAAGACATCCACTGAAAAGGTCAGTCTGTATAAGGGAGTGTTTTCATTCTTCAACTGCCTGGGGGACTGACAAAGACAGTAGCTCCTACACCACTGTGACAAAGCAGTTATAGAGTGTGAGGCCTTCCAGAAGGGCGGGGACAAGAAGAAAGGAAAGCAAAGGAAAGAGAAGAGTCAAAGACGAGCCAGAGAAAGAAGGAATGGGATTTGGAGACTGGAGAAATGAGTAAAGAGATGGAGCTGAGAACAATGCAGAGTTTGTCCTTCGGAGTAACTGGGAGATTCTAGGAATCACTCACTGACAGAAATCAGAAGGTTGGGGAGGGGGCAGGAAGCAAATTTCAAGGGAAAAGAATGGAAATCTGGCTTTTTTCATTATTCTTTTCCAATATAGCCCTTTTTAAAATGATTTTGGAGGAAACAGGTGAAGAGATGTGTTTGCTAGCCCACGTTCATCTTGCTCAAGACATCAACTCTCCTTTTCCAAAGCCGTTATTCCCTTGCCACCTCTGTGTCTTCATCTCTCACCCAACATTTTCTTATATCTTCTCTGTTCAATACTTTCTACTTGGTTTTCAGGTCTCAGTTTTAAAATCCTTTTCTTGGAGAAGCTTTCCTTTGCTCTGAGAGAAAATTAGATTCCCTTGCTCCACACATCCACAGCACACCACAGGGCTCCTTCATAACTTAGCAAACCCGTGATTATTTAAGTATTTAGAAAAAGAATTCTTGTGCCAGTGATCCTCACTAGAGTATGAGCTCCCCTGGGGAGAAGCTGCATCCAGTGTATCTTGGTTGCCACCAGTGTATCTTCTCCTGATACATAGTTGACACTCAGTAACTGTTGCCTTAGGACAGAAGGCCAGCTCTGTTTTCTGAATTCCTTGGGCTAGCTCTTACAACTTCAATACCTTCAGGGAAAGGAGGTCAAAGTAAAGGGGGCCAAGTGGGGAAGACAGTGGTAAATTACAGCATAAGCCCAGTGAAAGTGTTAAAATTCTCCTTAAAAACAACACAGCAACAACAACAAAATAATACTATGTTTTGAATAAAGTATCTCTTCAAGTGCCTCCAGCCCACCGGCAATCCTCCAACTCAGAAACAATTTGTGTTCCTCAAGGTAGAATTGCCCCCTATAGGAAGAGAGAGTCCATTGCAAACATTCACAACCAGTGGGTGATCTTCCAGAGGGCACTCATACCTTCATTACCACTGTCCTGATATGAATTCTGAACAGCAGCAAGGATGCTATTTAAATCCCATTCCCACATATTATCTACCACCACTCGCTAGGACCCTCCTCCATTTGTGAAACATTGGACCTACAGAGAATCTTAGGCATCATCCATTCCAATCCAATCATTTTACAAAGGGGGCAATGACTTATCTGACAGGTCACACAATTGGTTACTAGAGCTATGCAGATATAAGATAAGAACCCTAACTCATCGAAGTGCTATTCAATGTTTCTTCCATGTCACCACGACATCAGACATGAAGCTCAAGGTCACTTTTAAAACCACAACAGTGTGAAAATATTTGATACAGAAATAATTTCCACCATGTATTTATTTTAACAAAAACTATAAATATGAATACAAATAAACATTCTCACACATTGTTTTTCTTTAATTCTGGGCATGACCCAGACTAGGATCTGAAATTGATTCCTTGCTAATGAGAGACAACTAAAAGGCAAAGATTTAATGATAGAAATTGTTTATAGTTGGCCATAAATAATGCAGTAATGGAATATTTATTGATCCCAAGTTCAGTAGCTCAAATGAGTGATAGGTTAGGAAATGCCTGCCACTTTCTGAAGCCTGACACATAAGCACCATCCACCCTATTAACAGAATGTGCTAAAGCACAGAGCCAAAAATTGACTGAGCTATCTGGACACTCCAGGCTGACTCATTTGCAAGATGGTTCTTTTCTTAGATTCCCAGGATAGAAAAGACATAATATTAGTTTTTGTACATTGAAAAAAAAAATGATGTGACCTTGCTTCTTGTTAAGGCTGTCAAGCTAAGGAAAACAGAGAGGTGTCAAAATATCCTGAAGTTTAAGTTCATTTCATGGCCCACCTCTCTCTCTAAGTACTAGAACTTCTCCTCTGAAGACCCTAAGAATCCCTGTGCCACTGTGCTTTGTTTGCATCTTAATTTCCTCAGAGCTTTAGAAAAGACCCAAACCTATAGCTGTGAAACCTTATGCTTCCCCCACATCTCTCTTGCATAAGTGCCAAACAGAAACCACCTTGCTGCCTCCATTTAATCACAGGATGACTATATTTCAACATAACAGAGGGGCTGTTTGTGCTTTATCTCTTACTGCATTTTTATGGGGAGCAATATATTTTCTTCCTTTCCTCCCCTGATATTGTAACAATCTTTCCTAAATTAAATACGTAACAAATTTCTCATACAACTTTATTCCCAGGCTCTTTTTAAACCACCATTAGATATCTTCATGCTGTTTGACAGTTATTCCTCATCACTGTGTTACCTCAGAGACTCCCTGGTATAAATGGAGGTTGACAGTGTGCAGAGAAAGAGCACACAGGAGCCACAGGTGTGGCTGGATCTTCTCCCAATAGACAGACACAGGCAGAGTCTGGTGAGTTTAGGGTAACAGCTAGGGAACCAAAGAGGTACACACTTGAGAAGAAGAGTTCATCCTATTTACCTTTGCATATCCAGGACATAACTCTGTTGTTCCAGGCACAGTGGGGTTCTGTGGAGACATATAGTGGGGAAAAAAAGGGGGAAGAAAGAGGATACAGGAGAAAGGGTAGAAGAGGAAAATGGAAGGGGAGGGGGGAAGAGGCTGAAGGTTGTGAGATGCTTGGTACAGAAAGAAGACAGGTGGAATGCATCATACCAGAGGGAGATAAAGAGAAGTCTTCCACTCATTCATTGATTTGATCCAAGTCAAGATGTTCATAATGATGTGTTTCCTCAAGAACAACGGCTCCGGAAGAGAATGATACTCTGCCAAACAGCCCAGTAAGCTGTGGCCCCCGGAGCACTGTGACAGGCAGAAAGGTGGGCTCCAGGGGCAATGCACAGGGCTGAACCACACTGCCAAAGGAAGGGAGATCACTGGTTGGGGGAATAGGTACTGTAGAAAGACCAGACCGACAGTCACTACCCTGGAAGAAATTACATGGTCAAGAAAGAAAAAAAAAAAAAAAAAAAAAAACCTGCTTAACTTTTCTAATAGTTGCAATTATCTCGATTTATTGATCACATCCCTGAGTTTATCTGAAAAAAAAAAAAGGAAATAAATTGGGATAAGATGCTGGTTATAGTTGCAGCTGCTGTGTGTCAGCTTTAATTTGCAACCATTTTCTCTGACACATATTCTTTGTGGTGTTAAGCAAAAATTGGTAAGACTCCTAAGTGCCTAATTCATATGACTTTTGCAGATACGTGAACCTCACCTAATGCAATGTTAAAAAAAAAAATTACCTGAACACTTATGCTATACTTAGGTCCCTTAGGTAACAAAATTGTGTAGGATAGTGCTGTTCTGACACTTTTTATTTTCGGTGTCAATCCAGATATGCAGGTAGATACAAAAGCAATCACAGAAAATGGAAGGAATGTTTTGAAGAATTTTTAGTGAATAATATAATGCAGCCAATGTTTCTTAGCAATCATGTGCAGTGCCTCCACAGGCCTATTTCCTGTGTTAGACTATCCAACAAGTTCTGAAATCATACATTGTAAATGGTAACATTCTGTTTGTAATAGAATCAACTGTCACCTGTGGAGTTTTCTCAGCTATTTGCAGGGTTTAAAGAAGCAGCTCAGAAGGGAGAAAAATATCTTACTACAAGTCAAAAGAGCTGGTTCTATTTCAAGTTTTTCCACTAACTAGGAACAGTGATTGTGGACGAATCCTATCATCTGGCCAGGACCTGGTTTTCTTATCAGTGAAATGAAAGAGCTGGACCAGATCTGCAAGCACTCTTCCAAACCCAGCATCTTTAGATCCAGACACAAAATATGGAGTGACATTGAAGCCCATAACCAAAATCCCAAGAAACAGAGAAAAGGGATCATCTCTGTAAGATCTCTATGCCTCTGCTTTGGTATTCATGGCATTGACCAAAATGATGATAGTAATTATTGGTTCTGATAATTATGTAACATAGATGCTAAGGCAGACAGCCTTTGACATGGAAAAACAGAGAGTGGAATGGTAATGCATGAGAACAAGAGACTGACAATACTCTCATCTTTACCCATTCTGTTCACCACCATATTCACTGGGATGAAGAAGCAGAAGGGTAAAAGGGACATGAGAAACACAAACAGAAGGTAGAGCAGAGCCAAGGCCCCATTTTTCCGCGTAGTTTCAGCAGTCATTTTAACAATAATTTTAGACTTCCAGTAGAGTTGCAAAATGAGTACAAAGTTCCCTTGAACCCTTCATCCAGCTTTCCCTGATTTTAAGATCTTGCATAACTATAGTACAACTCTGAAAACCAAGACATTAACATTGGTACGATAATATTTACTAGACTATAAATTTTATTCACTTTCTAGTGTTTTGACTAATGTCCTTCCTGTTCGAAGATTCAAACCAAAGGCCTGAGTTTAACTGGGGCAATTTAAGACTATCTTTCCATGTAACTGAGCAGATAGAGTTCTTACATCTTGGGGTCCCCTATAAATTAAGCTCCATAATGGCCCAAGAAAAGACTTTGTCAGTCTTATTTATCTCTGTAGTCTCAAGCCTGAGAATAGTGCCCAAGATGTAAAAGTTCAAACATGTGTTGGATGGATGGATGGATGGAGGGATGGAGGGATGGATGTGTGGATGGCTAAGAGGTCAGCTAGATTACCTTACCTTCGTTTTTCTAGAACAAAAGCCAATGTGACCAGGTTCAAAGGATTCTTCTAAGTATTTCACTTTCCTTAGTTCTTAAATTCTCTTTGTTAATCCAAGATTTTCATGTG
The DNA here is from genome assembly GCF_922984935.1 of Meles meles. Lineage (NCBI taxonomy): Eukaryota > Metazoa > Chordata > Mammalia > Carnivora > Mustelidae > Meles > Meles meles. The sequence continues at coordinate 60,972,690 of NC_060069.1, forward strand.
GCATAATTTTACTGGAATGAGATTTAAGCTATTAAGAACCATTAAGGATTCTTAATGGTGACATTAATTAATTGTGGAGACACAGATGACAATTCCACTACCTCTTGCCCCAAACCACAGTTGGGCTGTATATCTTCACCTGTGTTCCCTTGTGCAAGTTTCCTCGCTATCCTGCAGTCTAGAATAAACTTCTGAGAATTTTTTCATCTAATCACACCAAGTTGCTGACAGATGTTAGGTACTCAGTAAACACGTATTGAATAAATGCATGGTAACCTTTCCTCAGTACACTGAGATTACCTACATTATAAATTAGCATTGCCAATGCTAATAATTAACAAACAAAGCAAAACTGTTTGGCAAAATATACTGTCCAATTGTCATTCTCTGCCTAAGAAGAAAACTGAATTTCCGGCCCATGTTCTCCAACAAACCCTTAAGAGAATGTTTACTCTATAACCAACTACCAGATCTCTGACCTTCTTTTTCCCTTTAAGGTATATTTACTTAAAACAAGCACACTGCTGTTCTTTGCATGTTTGGTAGATCTGTCCACCAAACAGAGCAAGAGCTGGTTTATTTCAACTTGTGGCCTTAGAGTACTCCAACTACTGCCATACTCTATATGCTACTCAATAAAAAGCTTTCCTGGTATAATCAAAAAAGAGCAGAGACTATGAAAGTCATTCACTGCATACTTCCAAGGCTCTATGACTACTTCTTCAAACTATCATTCACTCTTGCACACAGTGACTCATGCAAACCCACATCCTTCTCTATAACAGCTGCCAATACCCTCTTGGCTTGACCTACGGGAAGGCAGGGCCTCATTGTGGGAATGAAGGTGTTCAAAGTGTTTTAGATCAGGCAGCTGGTGGACAAGTCAGAGCTCTGAGTAATCAAAGATAATTCACTCACACATACATGTATATTCACACTATAGGCACATCTATCTACAAAGAAAAACAAACCACATCATTACAGAGGAATGGAGCTAAGAAAGCCCTTGGAAAAGATAGGATGGTGTCCTTGGGAGGTACAGTGTTTCACCTAAGACCAGGCCTAGTTGGCAGTTTAAATATTTCAGGACGTAACTTGTTGGATTGATTCTTCTAAAATCACTTGCCAAAAGTAGCAGCAGCAGGTATCACAAATCAGCCCATAATGTTCCCTTGCTTGAAACTTTCAATAGTTTCAGGGCCAAGCCATGGGCATGACTGGCAAGGGCTGTGGCGCTTAGGACCCTGGCCAAACTCCAGCCTCATCTCTCCTCAACCCCCTCATACCACACAGGCTCCCACCCCACTACCTCGCCTGCACTAGTTCTGTGATATATGTTCTCTGTCCCATGTCGTCTTTGGCCCCTGCCCTCTGTGCTCCCATCTTATCCTAAGATTCCCTGTATTAGACTACTTAGCTCAGGGTTGAAATTAGCCTATTTACTCCAAAAAATAATAAATAACTTGAGAGCAACAATCATGCCTCTATCCTTTCTTCTGTTATTCCCAGGACCTTGTACAGTGCCTGGTGTATTACAAGTAGTAAAGAAATATTTTTTCAATGAATGAATGCATCTAAAGAAGGACATCAACATTCTTAATAGTTCTATGCAAATAATAACTAAATATCTCATTAATACCATTTTCCTCCTAGGAAAATAATACTATATACATCTAAAACCAAACCATATGCTATTTTATAAGGATGGATTTGCTAGAAATAGGTCAGTTATTATCATTATAATTATTCCCAAGCACTATGCTATGTTTATGCCCTTTCATCAATTAGGTTATAAAAAACACTTTATCTACTCACTCTATTCCCTATGAAATGATATTCAGAATGCAATTTCAATATACTGGGTCCTTAGAGCTCTGATCCACTAATTCTAAATTTCCATTATAATTAAAGGATGAGGGCTTTCAGTTCCTAGCCCTGAGCGTTGGTGCCCAGACATTGTACCATCAGAGCCCATAAACCTTCTTGCTAACTCTCAGAGAAAGCAGCCTCTGCCACCTAGTATATGAATTCTTGCTGGTATAAAGTCTCCCACATAAAATGCTTTATAAAGCAGAGGCATTTTAAACATATAAAAGAGTTAAACTTTTATTCTCATAATATTCCAGAGTTTTTCTGAGGAGACCACGTGACAATAAAGCTGTCTTTCCTACAAGTATTTACATTTCCTGTCTTCTTTTGCAAATGAATAAAGGATTGCATTTGGATCCCTGCAGAAATAAGCCTTAATTGATTTTTTCAGGTGTTTCCCACTGCCGTGGTAACCATAATCAAATATCTCTTCATGAATAGCCTTGTCAATTGCAATATAACATTCTTGCTGAATACAGTCTCTGGTTCTCTTTCTGCCAAGCCCTCTGGAGCTTTCTCCTTCTTGACCTAACATTTTCTTCAGGTTCCTAGGCGCCCCATGGAAATGATATATTTAAATAGCATGCATGTTTGTTGTTTTTTTAAATGAGAATCTCCTGTGAGTTCCATCAGTAATGACACCTACACAAAAGATAAAAACAGATCATGCTTTCGAGAGCAATAGATACGTTAATACTGGCATGATTTGTCAAATATCTGTAATCCCTCTCAAATCACCTTTGAAGGTATTGTTTCATTTTTTTTTTCTTTTTCTCGGCCAAAAAAAATCATTATTCATCTTAAGAGAGAACATCTTGTCAAGTGTTGCAGTTCAACAAAATAAGGAAAACATCTCTGCCAAAATGCAGCAAATGTGATTACACAAGGCCAAGGAGAAGCCCATAATTAGATCATTACCATGGAAACAACCTAATTACATGTGTAAAGCAGCAAGGGCTGAATTGCAGATCTGAATATGTTAATACCATTGTCTATGTTACAATATTTCTGCAACTTAGCCTTCTCCAAATATAGTCATATAAGCCATATAGATAAATCCCAACTCAATTTAAATGAATGAAAAAATACTGTGCAGTTATGTGAATGAAGTTCAGGGATACTCACTCTCTTTATTATAAACATACACCTATACTCTCAAGTGAGAAAACGTGTTGTGTGTATTCATAATAAATGTACATTAGCATGGAAATAGCTGAATGGCCATAGTATGCAATCTGGAATTTCACACTGTACAAAAGTATAAAGACAAAAGTTAGGGCAAGGCAGTTAAATTTGTTTAACCATATAATGTTTATTTATACTAAGGAATAATTTTATATAGTCTACTCTTAGCTATTTATTTTTTTTTAAGATTTTGTTTATTATTTATTTACAGAGATCACAAGTAGGCAGAGAGGCAGGCGGGGTTCGCGGGGGGCGGGGGGGCAGAAAGCAGGCTCCTCGCTGAGCAGAGAGCCTGCTGTGGGGCTAGATCCCAGGACCCTGGGATCATGACCTGAGCCGAAGTCAGAGGCTTTAACCCACTGAGCCACCCAGGCACCCCTCCTCTTAGTTATTTAGATGCCAGCTGTTCTTTTAAGGTTTCATTTGATCCCTGATACCTAAAGTGTGAGTGTCCACATATTGTTCACCATAGTCAAAGATACAAGCGGCAACCCAGGGTGGGGGCAGGGCAGGGGTGGAGAGACCACCTAGAACAAGTGCATTAACACAGGGCCCTGTTTATTTTTAAAATGATCAAATCCAGATACCTGTTCCTAACTGCCTTTAAACACTATTTGCCAACATTCTTGTGTTTGAATTTCTGAAACATCTCCCCCATTTTCTGTCTGTGCTTCTCCCAACTGGTTCCTCCTCTTTCAGTCACCTCAGACTCCAGCTGTCACTCACACTGCGGACAGGACACTCCTTTCCTGCTGGGGTTACAAGCAGGGCTTTGGTGAAGTGATTCTCATCCTGCCATGCTCTGCCATTCGAAAAACATCTTCCCCAGCAGCCCCAGATATCAGCTATCCCTGATCTCCCTACCTCTCCTGGAAAGACGTGGCCAGAGAGAAGACACTTCTTATGCGCCCCACTCTCTGTGCCTTCCACCCCACACACGGGGGAACTGAGTGGGAGAAGTGACCAGTCCCTGAGCAGGATCCTGGCCCCAAATAATAATGTCTTTCTTTGACAGAGGGGCCAAGGCACATGAATAGATAACTAGCTGGGAAGAGAGAACATAACCCACCAGCACAAATACAGGATCTGAAGGAGAAGGGAACCTGCTGGAGGAAAAATAGCTGTGCTTAAAATCAGGCCTTGGTTCTACCTTTGGATTGCCACCTTGTATGAATCACTTTCCTGCTGGGCCCTCCACTTTCTCCTCTCTCTAAAGAACTAGGCTGGGCTAGATGAGGTTGAAGTCTTCTATAAGCTCTAACATTCTGATTCAATGGCTGTAACATAGACTGAGCCAAACCCTGCCTCCCACCTTCCCTTCCACATCCAGCCTGGGTGATCCCACTGAGAGGATGCTGGGCTCTCTGAAGCTCCTCTCCCCTTGACTGCCCAGCCACCCAGCCTACAGAACACACAAACTGCTGGGAGAGAGAGAAGGGGCCTGAAATGCAGTCATGACTGCTGTATATGGGCTCAGGCAAATCACATAACCTCTTTAGCCCTTAATTTTCTTTTCTGTTGAATGATGGCAGTAGGAATCTGGAATCTGGAGACAGTGGTAAGTGAAGGGATCTCTTCAATTCCTTCTAGTCCTAACATATCATGAGGAAAATTAATTTTCTTTTTGTACTTCTTTCATCAGCTTCCTCTCACACTTAAAACCCTCCTCTGACTCCTCATTTTCATACATTCCAAATATGAAAGCCACTGCCTCTCTGAACACTGTTTAATCCAGCTAAAGGTATCCTGCCCAGTCTTGTTTCCTTCTATACTTTTCCTACAGTCTCTCAGCCCCAGCTCTCTGGTCTTACCAGGTTTTCTCAGAGATCCACACATCATGGACCCAAATTCTCTTTTGACTCCGATGCTGCCTTCTCATTCACAAACCTGACACATGGAAGGGACTCACTAAATGTGGTAGCTGGACTGGTGAACCACCATCCAAATGCTATCCCAGTTTTCAAGGAACAGGTTAGGCCTTACCCTATCTGGGAGGCCTGCCCGGGTCCCTCTAAATTACGTAATCAGGGTCTCCTCTAATCCACAGAATTTATGTTGTAACACACCATTTAAGACCTATAGTCATGACCTCTTAATCACTGTTGAAGGTCTGAAGAAATTTAATCTACTCATTACAAGCAGCCATTCTTCCATTTCTTCATAATTACCATACCACCTAACCCCATACTGAATCCTTGATAGGTACTTAGGAAATATTAAACTGAGAGGCTGGGAGCTGCTCCAGGAATATGTCCTCTAGCAGGGATGAATATCGTCCCTATTGTACAATCTCTACTCAGCAAAATGCTCATCTTTCAAGAAGAAACTCAAATGTCAGGTAAACGTGGCCTTTTCTCTGTACCACCAGGCAGAGCTTGTCTTTTCTCTTCTTGCATATGTCTATTGACACCTGTCATGTTGCTATCAATTGTTTATACACCTGTCTCCCTGCCTAAACAATGAATTCTTTTCCTTCAGAAAAAGAACCAAATTTCATTTTTGTTGTAATTCCACGCCTAGTACTACTCCCATAATGTAACAGATGTCCAAGAGAGTGAATTTTTGCTTTGCTCTCTCTGAAAATTGTAGAACCAATTTTTGACAATTTGAGATGATAGACTGATGTGAGTCTTGATAGGAAGTTTATAAATTCATGATCTTACTTGTATACAGGAACGGGGGATAAAATAATCCACAGGTTTCTGGTATCTATGCCAAGTTCTCCCCCCAGTTACCTTTAATAGTTCTGAATTGGCTATGCATTATACTGAACTCTGTGGCTTTTAAAATCCACATTCAAGAATCATTAAGTATTTAAAAACCACCATAGAAACTAGCATAGTTAATAGAAAGTACAAAGAACATACTTGTTACAATATCCTCTCCTGCGGTGGTCCATAGATTGGTATGAGACTTAAATTGCTTCTTTTAACACCACACAGTTATCTCTCATTATAACTGTCTACCTTGAACTTAGTTTATTAATCTCTTACTTATACTTTCTATAGGATGCATATTCTCTGAGGGTAGGTATGGTTTTAGGTGTCTATAGCACCTAACACAATAATTTCTGTGCAGCAAGGGGTAAGTAAACAGTTACTGTATGACTGTATTAATTACTATATTCCAAATTTCTGACAAATATTAAAACTAAGCAACATGGAGAAATCACTCTGATCATAGTACCAGTAATGACTGCTTTCTTCCTGAGCAACTAGCTTATTTTTTGTCATTGATTGTAATGCTTTGTATTATTGCTTTCATTTCTTTTCTTGAAGTTGTTCAATAGACATCTTAGAGTCAATTTGGTGGGGTACTCCCAGGAAGCGTGTGGGACTTCAAGGTATAATTTCATGTACAAGGCAGTCTCTTTTTCCTACCTTTTTTTTCCCTTTATCTAATTTTTTCTACTAATTTCAGTTTAATATTATCTTGTTATATAATATACAATTTTGTAAGCTATCAAATTATTTTCAAGCCAAACAGATATTCATGAACATAGATAAACAGATACATATATACCATAAATAAAAATGAATAAATACCAAATCAGAGATTTTCTGAGTAAAATTCTTGATGAAATAACACTCCCAGTTTTGCTACTGATAAATTTCCTGAAGCTGTTACTACCAAATCATCATTTTAACCACCCTAGAGATTATTCATAATTTTGCTCATACTTAGAAACACTCTTTATTTTCTCTGTAATCATCTGGCCTCATTGCTGCCCACTTCCAACTTGGCTAGTGGCTTTATAGACAAAAAAAAAAAAGGATAAGGAGGTAGATAATGCTTGTCTTCAAGATTATTTCTGTCCTTCAGGAGCTGGGATGCAGTCACAGGTATCACAGCACTTATGTGTGCTAGCACTGCACTGAGAACCTACTATCTGTCAGTCCTCACCATTACCCTGAGAGATGATACTATTATTCTCATCCTCAATTAGTGGTGGAGAAACAGAAACAGAGGCGCTCAGAACTTCAGTAACTTGCCCAAGATCACACCTGGAATACATGACAAAATTGGGGTTGAAACCCAGCCTGTTGAAACCTGCTCTGTTCCCCAAGATGACATCCTCCAGACCCTACCCTTCTCAGCCAAACAAAGCATTAGCACACCGTGCTTTAATAGAAACTTTGTGGGTTTTTAAAAATTCTGTTTTAGTTAAATTCAATTAATTAACCTAAGTATATTATTGGTTTCAGATGTAGACTGCAGTGATTCATCAGTTGCATATAACACCCAATGTGTTCATTACATCACGTGCCCTCCTTAACGCCCATCACCCAATTACCCCATCCCCCACCCTGCTCCCTTCCAGCAACCCCTAGTTTGTTTCTTATGATTAAGAGTCTCTTATGGTTTGTCTTTCTCTCTGACTTCATCTTGTTTTATTTTTCCCTTCCCCTATGATCCTCTTTTTTGTTTCTTAAATTCCACATGAGTGAGGTCATATAATTGTCTTTCTCTGATTGACCTGTTTCAGTTAGCATAATACCCTCTAGTTCCGTCCACAAACTTGTAAATGGTAAGATTTCATAAACTTTGTGGATTTTTCTTAAAAAAAAAAAAATCCAAATGCTATTTAAGTGAAAGGGATTGAGAGAAGGGGGGATTTTCTTTCATTCTTGGTCACAAAATTATGCATTGCTTCCTGCTATTCTAAGTCATTTGTTGCTTCAGTCAATACTGCCTGGGGCAGGCCTGGGCTTTATTTGCCATCTCTGTGTTTGAGCCCTGAAATGAGATTATCGATTTATGATCAGTGTAACTCCTGGCTGAGCCCTGAATGTTATGATACTCTAATAGAGGGTCTTGAGGAAATCAACTGCTACCCCTCCAGGCAGGATCTACATCTTGTTCATTTTTTTGTGTCACTCCAGCATCTAGCACATAATAAACACTCAATAAATATATGCTGGCTGAGTGACTGGATTCATAAATTATTCTTTGGGTATAGATTTTAAGTTTCTCATGGATAAAAACTCTGTTTAGCACCTTTTTATAGTGCTAACACTGAATAATATAGAAATGATCAAGTGAATGCTCTCTTCGTGGTTTTAAGGTAAATGGTAAAGATAGTTCCTATGTTGCTGAAGTCATGGGCTAGAAGACACATGAAAGTAAAAGCATTGTCAATAATGAAAATTTATTTTAAACCCCATGAATCCTTTTCCTAAGGAACCAACTTTTCAACTTAATCACGAGTGATTTGGCTTTTTTTTAAACTTCCTCAGCAACATAAAAGAATATTAGACTCTCACATAGCCCCCCTTTTAAACCTTTATCATCTGAAACATTAAGTGAATCCTAGGCATGTAGGGTCTTAGAAAAAAAAATAAAAGATGTAGTGTAAAAATTGGAACGATACAGAGAAGATTAGCATGGCCCCTGCGCAAGGATGACAGGCAAATTCGTGAGGCATTCCATATTTTTATGGAGCACTGGGTGTGGTGCAAAAACAATGAATACTGTTACTCTGAAAAGAAATTTTTAAAAAATGTAGCGTATTTCTCCAGGACGTTAGTTAAAAAATTTTTATTATGTTATGTAACTGTAAAGGGCCTGTCAGGATGCCATTCAGAGGAGGTTTCCAAACAAGAAGTATGAATGGGATCGATAAGACAGCCCCAGTTAGGCTGGAATTAAGATGCAGATATATCTGGCATTTAGGTTTAGAAGAAACTCCTGTCCACTGAACTGTTCACACTCATCTGCTGATTTATATGATGGATGAGGAATAGCCTAAAAATGCCAAGCCATATTGCCAACTCGGGATCAAATGCATACAGATAGGCAGGGGGAGCTAAGGGTGGTAGAAAGCAAAGGAAGCCAGAGTGTCAGGAGGTTCTGACACAATTTGTGAAGGAAAATGTTCAAGAGGACAGAGATAGGCATGACCAGCCTGCCTCAGCCATGGGCCAGAGATTGAGGAGGAAGAAGCAGTCCAGATATTACACCAGTCCCAGTGCCACTTGCAACAGTCCTGCCCTCAGCACTTCACTGAACTCAGACAAAGCTCCCGTGCACTCGACAGAGGGGCCCATTGAACTGGGTATAACAGTGAATCCAGGAAGCTGTTCCCTTCTTACTTCCCAGACCACCATCTTGTGAGCCATGAGGACAGAGGACTTTGGAGCCAGACAGCTGGGCAAGGATCCACTCTTCAGATGGCTGGAGGCTGGTGGGAAGAGAAGCAGGGATCTGTGGTGAGTAGAACCTTGGCCTGGGTGTGTGATGCCACATAAGTTTCCATTTGTGGCCCACAGAAATACCTGGGGTGGACTTCGCAGGAATGACATGCATGTCTGAGTGAGTAAACTGACCATTACAAAATTCTTTATCCATGTCCTTATCCACTACAGAATTCAAGTTTAACTCGAAATGAGAAATCACCTATAACCTATATGCTGGAGCAACCTTAGGACATTCAGTTTACAAGTTCTTCCAGAAGACAAAATAGAAACAAAATTATAAATTGCTATATATCCTTGACTGACGTCCTGCTTTATGGTTTCACAAACCATACCTCATTTCTTTCTTCAATCAGCTCTGTGAGGAAAACAGAACAGGCATCATCCCTATCTAATAGATGAGGAAATTGGGTTAGAGAGGTCAAGAGATATGACTGTGAAGACACAGCTCATGTTAACTCCCAATGGCTATGGAGTTGCACCAATCAGCAATCTCTGTGTACTGTTCATCCGCTGACCCGTGAGGTCCTAATCACTTGTTCTAGGAGCTCGTGAGTACTGATAAACCATGATTTTCAAGTTGGGAGACAAGTCAGAGGAAAGTCAAGCCTGCCACTCTGATGGAGGTGTGCAGAGACTAACTCGTCCCCTCACATATTATCTCCCAAAGCAGTCTCTGCCCACATCTTTTCCCGTCCTTTGTTTCCCTGATCTTCTGACTCTACTTCTCCTTCTCCTCCATACAGGTACCAAAGCTGTCCTGCGGTGGCTGTATTTGGAGTATAGTGATTGCTGAGAGGAGGAGGATAGGGAGGAGAGGCACACAGAGAAGAAAGATATGAGAAGACGCAGAGAGCAGTGTGGAACGGCAGAAGTCCTACCTACCTCTCCTCACTCCGTGCCCTTTAAAAACATTCCCACAGTTGTTCCCTTTTTAAAATCTCATTGAGCCAAAATGCGTAAATACAATTAACCATGTGCAATTGTGTACTCACCAGATAAAGAGAACTGTAGCAGCCTTTTCTTGGTTTGGTTTAGTTTTAAGTCCACAGATAATGCAAGCTCTCTGCAAGGCCAGCCAAAACAAAAGCAGAGAGTGTAGACCCCTTAAATGCTTCAGTATGGAGTGGGTTTTTAGCATTTTAGCATTTAGCATTTTCTTTTCCTTCTTCCCCATTTTCAGAACCAATTGCCCTCTCTTACATCTTCTCTGCTTCTGTGGAAGGCAACCCACCAAAAGATAATAAATACACAGGCCAGGCAGGTAGTCGTGGAGGCAGTAAGGGCCATTAGGCCTCTGGGCCATCCCTCACAACTTGGTCTGCCCCCAGACTGGAAGATACCACAGAGAGAAATACCTCCCACCTGATTTTTCTGTCTTGGGAAAGCGGAGAAAATGAAGGCTGCCAGGGGCAGCTAGATTGGCTGGGACAGTTTGGCTCCTAAATGCAGCGGTGAGAGGTTTACTGGGGTCAAGCAGAGCGCTCCTTAATTTCTGAACCAAAAGAAAAGTCCCCATCCTGGCACTCGTGAGCAGGTGGAGGCTGCCTGTGACTGTTCCCATAGCGCGGGGTATGGCACCCACCAAACGATCAAGGTCAGAGGTGCTGCTTGCCTAAGCCTGATTAAAGAGTCTGGACAAGCACAGCAAGCTTTGATTCACAGTGAGTGAATCAGAGCCAGCCCTCAGCATAGCTATTTGACAAATTCCGTTCCTCAGAGATTTATGGAGTGCCTGCCACACTCAAGGCACTCTACCGTGAATTAAAATTTTAAAGGAATTCTCACAACCTCTATTACCTTTGATCGATCACCCCTGGGCAGGTAGAGTTACTCTTGTTATCAAATGATGAGCTGAGGCCCAGAGAGGTTCTGTGACAGTGATGAGGTAGAGAAGTCACGGAGCCTGGCTGCCAGTCACCCACTTAGGAGGTGGGCAAGTCTTTCAACCACTTGGGCTTTAGTTCTCTAGCTATAAAGGGGAGGGTTGATGGGTTGGTCTCTGTCAAAGACTCCTTATAGTTTGTTTTTATCCTTTGTAGCTAACATTTGTTGAGTAGCTGTTAACATGAAGTCGGTACCCATTTTATACACAGAGATATTCCCAACATTCTGCAATTTGTTAAGGTCCTATTACTGTCAAAGTAGGACCATACACATACTTAATTAGAAATCTATTTGCATTCAATTTTACATTTCATAGACTTATATTAATTTATGCATGTAGAAGAAATAAGGGAAAAGTAATACATTCTTTTTTCCGTCAGTTGGCATCTCTTGAGGGCAAAACTGGGTCTCATCTCACTCCTTGCTTTTAGTTTTATAGGAAATGTAGAGTCTGAGCCAGAGAACCAAGATTTGCAGAGTCAGTCTTTATCGTTGTTGTGAAGTTAGTAAAGCAAGTTTATTGTGCTTGTTTTGCTTTTAATATAAAAATTATTTGCAGAGAGAAGACACTTTTTAGTCCATACTCAGGGTGCCTCAGAAGGTTATCCAAGTTTCCACAAGTAGGAACCTAAAATCGTCCTTTTAAAAACCCCTTGTAAACAAAAACAAGTCTCATGATCTAGATATTGTTCTCAGCCGTTACTATACATTTCTGTTGTGGCTTGCATTTGTAAAGGATTTTATAATTATTTAGCTGACTCTGGTGATAACCTTCTAAATTAAAACTCAGCCTCAGTAATGGATGTTTTGACTCCTCTTGCCAAGTCCACTAGCAGGAAATGAGTGAAGCCCTCTGGTTGGGAAAGAACCTTTCTGTGTGTTTCTAGCAAGTAAACTGTCATCACATTTAATTGAGATTTGAGAAATGGGTAGCAAAACAGCAGTGAATGATGGTATTTGCAAATTAGTTGAAGCCAAGTGAATTTTTGCCTGGAGTGTTCCAACTGAAAAAATAAATATAAGGAAAATCAATGTTAGTGGAGAGAATCTTTCTTGTTTCCCTGCTGATTTTCCATGAATTAAAATACATGTATTTGATTTGGCTTGGAAGTCCTTGTCTTTTTTGACTCTTTAAGAGAATCTGTCAAATTGGAAATAAGATGTTGATGTGAGATAAGATGTCGTAGAAACAACCTTTGAACTTATGATACTGATCAAAGAAATGGTTCAACCTCATTTTCCCTACTCAGCCCCTAATATAGATTTTGTTCTTTTCCAGGGAATTATTTCAAATGCTTTCAAAGGGAGAAGAAAAAGAGCTTTTCAGTTTTCCTCACTTTCAACTATGATATGGACTAAATCATCAATACCCATTCGGGCCAGTAATTGACACTTATGGTTATCAATGAGCCTACCCAGAGCTCTGTTCTCAGTGCATTCTTGCGCTTTTATAAAATTTAAGTACATGAGGTCAGTGCAAAGGTAACAAGTTTTGAAAGAATGTTAGGTAACAAAGGTTTATTTTACACAGAATCATCTTTAATGTATACATCTGGCAATCTGAATTATAGAACAGTTCTCTCTACCTCAAGTATAACATATGTTGAAGTTAGATTTTTAGAGATGTTTTGTATTGAATATTAGTCTCTTTTTGAGAAAACATTTCACATTTCCCAGATAACATAACAGTCTGTCTTAATAATTACTTAAATTCAGCCAAACTCGATTTCTGTATGGCAATATGATTAAAAATCTGTCATTTCACATTTGCATATATAGAGAGGATATACACACTTATAACACACACACATGTATATACAAAGGTTAAAGTTTTCTCTGATCTTTCTCTACTTTGGGAAGTTTTACTAAATATTAAGCTTCAAAAAATAGTGGGATTTTTTTTTCCTATACCTAATTTGTTCCTGGCCTGAATGATAAGTAAGGAGGGAAAAAGAAGATAAGACTTGTCATAAATGATAACTGATCTAACATTTTTTTTCTTTATTTCCAAGGTCTGTGACTGGATTCTAGAAAGACCTACATAGTTTTATAATAAAAGTTTTCACTGTGATTCTATTTAACTCTTTTCAGCTTTTACATTGGGGTTTGTATCTTTATAAAATCAAAATACGTTATCATTTAAAGTTAGATTTACTTCCAATGTGGATATAAAAGGCCTCAAAACATTTAGTTCAATTTTCAGCAGTGGATTTTCAAGAAATACTCCTAAGCTTACATACCATATCAGGTATATGGACTTGTCATTTTCCCCACCTTCATTAGAAACAGAGAAAGAAAAAAAAGGGTTTCGGGGCGGGGGGTGGGAATTGAAGCAGAAGTTTCCATTTTACATGTCAAGAGTAATTACTGGCCCCTGAAAATGCTTTGTTAGTGATTTAGGCTTTAAATTACCATGATTCTAACCATGATTCTAACCCGCCCTCACATAAAAAAGAGAAGCCAAAGGGAAAGGAATCATAAAAATCTCTATTTGGTAAAGTCTTACGTTAAGTATTACCTCAGTTGTTTCCAGTTCCTGCGTGACTTCCCAGCACTTCTGCATTACTCTTACCCTTATTCCTTCCTAATATGTTTCACATTGATTTTTTTTTTTTTAATTCTCTTCTGACTGTGCAGTCTGAAAATGCTTTGACCTTAAAGTCAAGGTCAAGTTTGCATTCCTGGAGTAAACAAGAAAGAAAGCTGGAGGATACCTTCAAAGAAAACCATCTAACCAAGAAAAACTATAGAGCAAAAATATGTGAAGAAAGAAAGAAAGAAAAAGAGAGAGAGAGAAAAAAAACAATGTCTCTCTTCTGGGATTTCTTTTTCTTCGAAATCTGGCATTCACGGTGAGGAACATTAATATGAGCTGCCAGTAAAAGAAGTGAAAATTTTCCCCAAGTATTATTTGTGAAGGAACTAATCTGGCATTAAATATCATTCTGTAGAAAAATAGATCTGATAGAAGGAAATTTCCAACCATACTATTATGCTCAGGTACTATACTGGAAAAACAAGAACTACACATCATGGCTCCAAGAGAAGTTTAAATAAATTACTGCTGGAAAATATATGCTTTAAAAAGCCATAAGTTTGAATAATCTTCTGGAATTGTTGCAGGTTTTATAAAAACTTCATCTCTGTCTCAGGATTTAACTACGGTAATTTGACAGTTAACTGCTTAAAAAGATAGTATTTCTTGAAACATTCATAACTTTCCATTTATAACAAAGGCAGAAAAACAACCATTCTCATAAAAACATATTTCTTCTTTTCCTATTCTAGTCTAACACAAAGGTTTCACACAAGTATAGGAAAGCATTTTAAAACTTCAAGATGATTCATCTAATGTGGACACAGTGGTTTAATCCAGGTCTAACTCAATTGGGTATCTGGGAAATCTACTTTTTATAAAGGTCCTCCATTGAAATGCAGTATCTCCCTGGAGAGGTCTTTTAATTTAAAGTCAGTTCTACACATAAGCCTTTTTATAATCTGTGTCTTAATTATGATGTGACATGATGTCATTCAGAAAGCAGTTTCAGTAATTGGGTAGCATTCACCTGGACTGCCATATTCAGCTTAGACATATCTCCGGCCATCAAAAGCACGCTTTCCTGAAGATCAGAAACCTACGTGTCTTTGGTGAACCGTACTGGTGCCCATCCAGCATCCATTCTTTCTTCCCCCTTTTTAGCAGAACCTAATTTTATCCAAATAACCTACTTTCCTCTTTATGAGAAGAATTTATAAGTACTGACCCCAACTCCAGCAGCAGCCCCAAAGAAATATGACTAATTCTATTTTCGTTGCCAAAAATTGATTCAGGAACAGGAATAGGAGCTAACTCTGGACAGAGAAATGTGAGGAGAGGCTACTAGAGAGTTTCTAGAAAAAGAGAAGAAGCATGAGAAGAGACTCTTTTCTTCCTCACCTTGGTAATAGTGCGCATAAATAGATCGCTTAGAACTGACACAGCCTTCTCAGTACCAATCTGAAGATGAAACCAACTCAAAGAACAGCAGAGTGGAGAAAAGACTAAAAACAAACTTGGTATCATTGAGGCACGGTGTCGGCAAGCTCTGAAGTCGACCCTATGTAGGATTCAGTTACATGAGATGTTATTACTGTCATTTAAGAGCTTAGGCATCTGGGTTTCTATTATTTGCAGCCAATAGCACGTGAATCAATTTCTCTTGGCTTCCTTCAATTGTCTCTACCCTCTGAGCTTAGGCATTTCAGAAGATTTCAAAGCTAATTGCTTACCCCCATTGCTTAACATAAACTTTTCGGCCACAAACATAGGGAAAGATAATTTAACAAGATCAAAACAATAATTTCTGGAATGTATCTTGCAAGTGTTTTTTGGCATTTCCTGGTGATGTTTCCAGCCAGTGTCAGGCTGCTGACAAAAGATGTGAAGGACAGAGCATTTAAGGGATTGTCATTTATCCACCATGAGCTCACACAGACTACAACCAGTCTGTTAAATCAGACTGATATGAAGGGGAACAAACAAAATTTGAATCTGTCTTCACAACCTTTCTCAAACCTGCTGACAAGGATTTCTTCCTTACCCCTCAGTTACATTTTGGGTGGATCTCACAAATTTTGGCTTAATTTTGGGCACTATAGAACTTTTCAAGAACCAAAAAATTTCAATTTAACCAAATGCCAAAACTTCAATCTCTCTTTCAATTCAAAGTTCCTCTCCTTCTCCCCAACTCAGGTCTTTTTACAGACCTTTCTTTGTCTTCAAATGGCCCTGTGTAAGACAGATGTTCAAAATATCAGAGGCTCACACAGCAATTCCTGATGTTCTTGTAAAACATTCTCTAGCCTCTCTCTTGCAAGATCCTTGATTCCTACTTCTGGAAATTCCTTAGGATCCCTTGACCCTAAGCAAGCATCCTTCTCGTGCAAGGTCCTGTCAAAACAACTTGTGCCATCTTGCACAGCATCTGCCTGTCCACAAGAAAACAAACACTTTCTTCTCTACCATGCTCTTAGACTGTAGGCACAATTGCCTTTCTAGCCTCAGTCTGCCACTTTGCACATCTCCAGCCCTCCTCATGCCTTCTCATTTCTCTTAAAAAGAATCAGGCTCTAGTTCCTCTGCTGCCCAAACTCTAGAGTTGCTGGCCAAATAATGTAGCTATTAACCACGCATGGCTTTGTACTTCAAAGGTGGCTAGCTCAAACTGGGATCTCAAAGACTTAGTTTTAAAAAATTTTAAATTATAATGTGGCTCACATGATATTTCTGCTGGTTGACTCTAGAGCCTTGCTACTCAAAGTATGCTCCAGACGAGCAGCATCAACATCTAAGGAACTTCTTAGAAATAAAGACATGTGGGCTTCCTGTCATGCTTCCTGTAATGGGCATTTTAACCAGATCTCCAGGTAAAGCTCAGATCTAGAGCAGTGCTACTTAATCTGAGGTCTGAATACTCCATGCTGATTCTTTAATAGTCCATTACCAATTCCTGACAAAATAGGTTCAGAAATTAAGAGTACCATTTAGAAATTTTTTATAGCAATTTGATGTTACTAGATAGATATGTGATCAGCAAGATTTGTAATTTCATTTTTCTAGCAATTCAGTTCTATTAAATGTTATCCAAGTATGTGTCCATTGTGAAGCATTGCTCTTGAGGACACACTTAAAGTTCTCCCAAGACATTTCTCACATTTTGTAAGATAGCATCTACCCTGCCAGCAAATGTCTCTCTTTTATCTTTTCTTGAAAGGTGTTTCTTGAAGTCTCCTTCCTTGAGTTGAGATGAGGTCACATTGCTGCTTACCCTCCCATTCCACAGTGTTCTCTATTGCTGCAAATTTCCTTCAAGAAATTATCCTCTAATGAACTGCTGGGCTGTTAAAAGTGTTCTTTGAAGTGACAGGACTTAACAACTGGGCCACCTCTCAACACATCTTACAAGGAACAAATCTAGTACATCTCTTAGAATGTGAAACAACTGTCACTAGTTGCCTTCAGTTTTGGACTTTAGCCCAAGTTCCAAAGTGCTAGGAAAATTCCCATCCCACATCCTATCAAGACCAAGACTCCCAAATTCTCTGCGGAACTTATTTTAGGCTTTGGCAGTCTCTGTTTCTATTTTTTGTCTCTTTTCCCCTATTGAAACCTTCCAACTTCCTCATGCTAGTTGAAGTAATCATGACAATCGATCCTGCATTGAAAGTTTTAGTTGGAGTAATATATAATCTTTTGAAAATATTATACCCTATATTTCTTTTGAAGTCGGGAGAAAATCTTAGAGCCATGCCCAACACATTCAATTAAGATACAGTAATACTTAAATTTTGTGCATATCACATGTTCTCAGCAAATGGGCATTTTAAATCTTTTTTGGTCAATTTATTGTGTACAAAGAGTTCACCACTTAAAGAAATTTTGTGGCCTATTTTGCAAAACAAAGTTTCCTTTGTTAAATGAAGAATCATTTCCAAATTTCCCACTTAACCACATAAAAACATATGTCCAAAAAAAAAAAGTATGTCCATATACCAAGTTCATTTAAAGAAAGATGTATCTGAATTTTCATTTATATCTATTTTAATATTTTATTAATACTTACATTATTTATTGGAAACCACATTTTAACAAAAAACTCTGAAAATTCCATAATTTCCTTATACCTTTTTAGAGCTTTGTTTCTTGCCATGACACTTCCGATATATTCATAAGTATGAGCAATTCAATTCAATTTTTAAAAATTCAGTGGATATTTGTAGAGTCTTTAATATGCACTATGCACTCTACTACACCCTAAGGGGACAAAAATGAATAAAATATGGTCTTTCCCTTGTGGCACTTAGAGCATTGTAGATGAAACAGACTCCTACACAGACAATGCAGCACGACGTCATGGGCCATAAAGCAGCATGATGTGCGGGATTCTGTGGGAGGGAGTAGAGGGGAAGGTATTTCTGAGGAAGGGTTCTGAGGAACCCTTTCTGAGGAAGAGGATAACTGAACCCAAAATAGATGAAGTCAAAATAGGTGTTTCAGTAAAAAACAAAGTTTGAAACATTCAGGGCAGAGGGTATTGCATGATCACATACCCCAAATGCATGAAACAGAGCACAAAAGTTTTAGAGTTAAGTGGGATAAACTGAGGCTAGAGAACAGAGACCAGGAACTAGAGACCCTGACTTATACCTAGGAGCATGAATAGGACTTAAAAGTTGTCACAAGCCAGGAAAGTGGCTCAAGCTCCAAAGAGATTAGTTTCTAATCTCTCTTTTGTTCTCATTTTGCAGTGATTTCTTTTTCTTTTGGGGGAGGTAATGAAAATAAAATTTGTTTATTAGGGATCTTAGAAGAATGAAATAAGATTATACATATTAAAACTAAATGTTTAGCTTAGTATCTAGCACACAGTGAGGATCCAATACAAAATAACAGTATGATATCTTTTTTAAAGAAGTATCAATATTATAGTTATTTTAATATCCTTATTAATATTCCTATTATATATCCACATATTTAATACATATATATTGCAAAAATGATGTATGTCAGTTTTACAAATATTGCTATTTTGCATATAAATATATAATAGGCAGTTCTTTTCTATTTCAAATTAAATATGTTTTAATATAAATTCAATTAATTAACATATATTGTTCTATTGGTTTCAGAGGTTAAGGTCAGTGATGAATCAGTCTTATATAATGCCAAGTGCTCATTACGTAACGTGCCCTCCTTAATGTCTATCACCCAGTTATCCTATCCCCCTACCGCCTCCCCTCCAACAACCCTCAGTTTGTTTTCTATGATTAAGAGTCTCTTATGGTTTGTCTCCCTCTCTGATTTCATCTTGTTTTACTAGTCAGCAATCAGAAAAAAAAAAAAGAAAAGAAAAAAAGAAAGGAATCTTGTCATTTGCAATGATGTGGATGGAACTAGAGGGTATTATGCTAAGCAAAATAAGTCAGTCAGAGGAAGACAATTATATGGTCTCACTCATGTGGAATTTAAGAAACAAAACAGAGGATCATAGGGGAAGAGAAGAAAAAATAAAGCGATGCTTTCTATAGAAGATCTTTCATATCAACCTTAGGTGAGTTCAAAGTCACATTTAAAAATCAGAGAAAATGACTATGCTGGCAAAATAAACAATAAAAAACAGAAACAGGAATATTTTCTAGCTTCATTCATTGATAATGATAATTGCCTTAACTGATTTTGGCACTTGGTGCTTTAAAGACCGTTTCTCGATAGTGCACATTTTCTAGAGCAACTTTACGACATATATAAAGTGGATATCATTCTTTCTCTAAGGAAATCAAAACCAGGAGTGTTAGGCAGTGCAGTCGTAAGTGGCAGAGGAAGAAGTGGGGACCAGGATGTTAAGCATTGTCAAAGTCTTTGCTCTTTTCCTTTACCACGAGATAGAGTTTATGCTAATGAAATTCCTTGTCAAGTTTAAGAATGATCATTGGTACTGAATACTATAGGTAACATTCATCTACTGCACAGGTATCAGTTTCTTTTGTAAATTTGTCTAAACTGTTTGCCAAGCTTTCTATATAGACGGCACCTTGGCAATAACTAAATACTAGTTATTGAGCACCAAGAAGTAGTTAATTTTTAATATCTTTTTCCATTGTAAGCATTTTAATCTACAATTTTTTTCTGTAAGAACCAACATAGCTGCATCTCACAAATTTTGATGTGTGATGCTTTTCATTATCACTTAGTTTAACATGTTGTCTGACTTCTCTGGTGGGTACTTCTTTGATCCATGGGTTATTTGGAATTGATTGGTTTAAATTTCCAAATATATGAAAGTTTACTTGCCTCCTAATTTAGTTACATTGGTCAGGGAAAAATATGCTGCATACTTTCGTCATCTTAAATTGATTGAGATTTATATTAAGGCCCAGAAGATGATATAGGTGCATACACCATGAGTACATGAAAAGTAGGTGTATTCTGCCAAAATGATTCTTGCAAAATTATTGAGCGTAGTGTTCTGCAAGTGGTCATTACGTTCAGGGGGCTGACGATGTTCAGACCTCTGTATCTATATTCTTATTGAATTTTGTTGTCTTGCAATCACTGAGAGAACATTTCCAAACATCTAACTGAAATTACAGATTTGTCTATTTCCCCTAACTTCATATAGTTTTAATAGATGCCTACACATTTAAGATTTCCATGTCTTACTGGTGAAGTGGTCCTTTTATCATTTGGAAGAACTCTCCTGGGGCCTGGGTGGCTCATTCCGTTAAATGTCTGAATTTGGCTGAAGTCATGATCTCAGGCTCCTGGGATCAAGCCCTGAGTCAGGCTCCCTGCTCCATGGGGAGTCTGCTTCTCCTCCCCCTTGCCCCTCCCCCTGCTCCTGCTCATGCTCTCCTTCTCTCTCGAACAAATAAATAAAATCTTAAGGGGAAAAAAAGTACTCTTTTTACATCTGCTATGCTCCTGATCTGAAGGTACACTTTAATATTAAGATAGCCACACCAGCTTTCTTAGGATTTTGGCATGGTTTCTCTTTGGCCACCCTTATTCTCAACCCCTATCACTGCCCTGAAAGGGCATCTGTTGACTTCCAGATTCCACTCAAGACGCAGAGTTGGAAAGAGTGATGCTTCTGTTCTTACTACAGCAACAACAGCAACAGCAACACAGGACATATTTATCCTTTTGAATGCTATTCCATCTCATGGATCTCATTTCTTTCACCTGGAAGAACTTCCGCTAGTATTTCTTAAGCTTAGTTCTACTGGCGACTAGTTCTCTCATCTTTTTTTTTTTTGGTGAAAATGCCTTGTAATAAAGGTCTGCTAAAGACAAATGCTCTCAACCTTTGTTTATGTAAAAATATCATAGTTTCACCTTCATATTTGAAAGATATTAGTTGTCTGTTGCTACAATAATAAATTACCACAAACTTTGTGGCTTAAAACAACAAAAATTATTACTTTGCAGTTCAGAAGTCCAATGTGGATCTCACTTGGCTAAAATCAAGGGGTCAGTAGGGTTATGTTCCTTCAGGATGCTCTGGAAGAGAAGTCACATCCTTATCTTTTCAAGATTCTGAAGGTTGTCTGCATTCCTTGGCTCATAACCATCTTCAGGGCCATTGATGTACATCTCTCTAATGTGTCTTCCAGAGTCTTCTCTCTCTCTGGCCACAGCTGGGAAAAAATTTCTGCTCTTAAAAATTATATTTGATTTTATGTGATTGTAGATGATCCATTTGGATAATCCGCCTCCCTCCCCCCCCCCGACCCCATCTCAAGGTCCATAACTCCAATTACATCTGCAAAGTCCCTTTTGGCATGTAAGGCAACATATTCCCAGATCCTGGGAATTAGGGTATGGGCATTTTCCAGTATCCAAGCCTCTACTGTTTTGATGAAAAAGCAGCTACCATTTTTATCAATGTTCTCAGTACTGATATTATTTTTCTCTTTAACTTTGATTTTCAGAAGTTTGCATAGTTTTATTCATAGAGATCCTCCTGGGATTTGTTCAGCTTCTCAGATCCGGAAGTTGATGTGTTTCTTAAAATATGGGGGACTTTGGGCCATTATTTCTTCAAACATGTTTCCTACTCAGCTTTCTTTCCATTCTTTCTCTAGGATTCCAATTCAATATATATGAGACCAGTCAATATTGAGATCAGTCACTGAGACCACCATACTACTTGGCTCTAGCTCCCCAGCCAGGGACAAGAAAGTATACCTAATCCAGAAACCTGGGCCCATGTTCCGGCTGACTTTTCAGGGCCTGTAGTCCTCTGCTATTTTTTATGCCTAGAGAAAGTTGTCTTGCGCATTTTGTTCAGTTTTACAGTTGTTTTTAACGGGAGATTTAGATTTACAAGTTACTCTGTCATGGATGGAAATAGAAGTTGCCAGGATTAGCTTGTAATGAACAATTCTACACTCTGATTTTAGGGTCAGAATAGAAAGTCTTCTCTCTTACATTGTTACCTTTGGTTCAATTCACCCAAGCAATCTCTTCATGTTGTAACATTGACAGGAAATGCCATAGATAAATGTAGATTGATTATTAGCCTAAATATAGAAAATTCATTGCAATGATACATGAAATTTGTGCAAATATTTTATCCAACACCACCACCAAGATTATTATGCTTCTTTGTATCTCAAGAAAAAATATATTTTTACCAAAAGTCTCTTATAAGCAAATTTAGAAACAGCCAAATTTTGGTTCATCTCATCTGTAATTTATATTTAATGCTGCCAACCTAGCAAACTACCTTTTACAGCTCACTTTAACCCAAAAGACAAATAAAATGCAATATCTGCCTTTTAGATAGCCTGTGGATGCTGTTTAAAGGTTCTATTAAGAGCAATCAACAATACAAAATAGGTCCATCTAGTTTACTAAACACTCCCAGCTTACTACTGTGATCTTTGACTCAATGTGCGATGTGTGAGCATGCCTGTGTTTCTACCTCAGCAAAAGCATGGTCTTTGGAAGCATATCTTAATTTGGATACTGGTTCCATTATCCAGAACAACCTAGTAATGTAACCTCCTTCAGTTTCTACTTTCCCATCTGCGATATTGACCAAAACACAATTCCCCTACACCGTTATTGTATAATTTAAACATAGTGACTTCTGCACCATGTCTGGCATAGAACAGATGTTCTTAAAGTGTTAACTCATCCTCTACCCTTCCATCTTCACACCTCTACTCCCTTCTTAGCCACAATCCCTTAGAAGATGTGGTTAGCATAGTGAATGTCATTCCATTCTCTGTTGAGTCCTCATATTCCTTTTAAGAAGTTCTTGGGTCACTGGCAAAGAATGAAGGTGCTATTTCAACCTTTTATCTCTTTTCTATACTGTGGGTTAGTGTAAAATTTCCTTTGAGAAATAGGTCCCATTCTTTTCTTCTTCGCTTCCTCCCTCCCTCTTTTCATCCCTCCTTTCCTCCCTTCCCTCCTTTCTTTGAAAAAGAGATTTAGAGAAATAATCAGTCTTACATCCTTTCCTCACTATTATCTCCTTCTTTTTTAGCAGCAACTATTTGCAACAAATTTAGAGATAAGGGGAAATAACCTTCTTCCTCTTTCCTCCATTATAATTTCTAACCTCTGCCAACGACATGGCTAAATGGGCTCTCCAAATCCTCCTGCTATCATATATAGTACATTGAGGCTCCACTTGACTCCATTTGGAGTAAATGAAGGAGTAAAAAATTTGTTTGAGAAGAGGAAGGTGAGTGATAACACTATATTATTCAGCACTAACAGTAAGTCCAATATAATTTTATAATTGTATTTAAAGGTATCTGTAGATGCCATGTTGGGAGAACCCTACACAGTCAAAATGACTGAAAAAATTTAGAAAGCTCCATTATCTCCAATGTACGAATGGGGAAATTGAGGTTTGGTGGCATCAACTGCACAAAGAAAAGAGAAAATGAGGAAGGAAGGCAGCCTTGCTCTCTCACAACTGAGAGATCTTTGGCATATCCTGCAAAATATATCCTAATCAACTGAAGCATTTTCAATATATTATCAATACCAAGAAACTGTGAGAAATAAGTCCCTCTCAGGAGTACTTTTATTTTTCATCATATTTTAAATTTTTATCATGAGACTGCATAAGTACAGATTCTTCATTCACTCTCTAGAATGAGAATTTTTCATAAAAATCATACCTTTAAATTCTTATTTAAAATTCTTATTTTAACAAAATTATTGGTATTTCTCTTCAGCTATTTTTCTTTTATTTCTCCATGTTACTCATAGACTTTTAAGGAAAACATATTTAAGCCCAAATCCCTGATTTACCAAAGCAGGTAAAGAATAAAAAATATATTTTCAAAATGACGCCAACCAACTAACCAAGAAACCTCAGTTAATGCTTAGACAGTGTTTATAAACAAAGAGGAAGAGGAGTTATTAACATGATCTAATTTCAGACAAGGTACATAACTGAAATTTAGGTCCAAGTTTATTGTAGTTTGTTATCTTTTTAATTAGGTAATTTTAAGTTTATAGTTTTGAATCATCAGGAAAAAAATTGCAACATAATCTGTCTAGAGCCAAGGCATGCTGCTGACACATTTAAAAAGTCCTGAGCCTTTATAAATAAACAGTGCCAGTGTTTATTTCAAAACATCTGAGAACAAGGGAAATACAGTGACTCTCTGAATATTTCAATTTGGAACTGTTTGGGCTGATTCATCATTATCTGTGGATCCCCTCTGAGATACAATGGAGAGTGTTCAGTACCTGCCAAATACACAGATATGAATAATTCTGGAAGGAGGATCATATTATAAAACTTATTTTTTTCCCACCTAAAACACTGCCAAAAAAAATCTGGAAAAATAATTTTCTCTATAACTGCATATAGTGGTTTTTGCTTTCAGTGCTCATATAAACAACTTTTTCAAAGAGAAAAATTATTTAACTTGAATCTGGAATCTTGTTTCATTTCTTTTAAAGAGATTTTTTGAAACTTCCCAAGACTTTACAAATTGGATTTGTAAGACTCTTTCCCTCTACCTTTATAGAAGCTGATTCAGTGGTTTTCACCATGTAAATGGGAGTAATGATTTTGACTTCATAGGCCAAATGGCTGGACATACCTTAGACTAGCTAAGAAAGAAAATAGCAACATTGTTCTGTTAATTATGTGTTATTTCATGGGCATAGATTAATTAAAGTTTCAAAGTTTGTCAGTCCATAATTAGTAATTAAAATATTTTGACATTTAAGAATGTATGTATAGTCTTACAAGTATTGTTAATGTTATCTCTTAATGCTTAATCAAATATTATGTCCATGTCTAGAACTGAACAGAAAATAACCCTCCACACCCAGAATTTTTCCCTCTTAAGTTCTCCAAAAGTATATATGCTGTTCTCAGGGCTTGAGATTTGAAAGTAGCTTGTGTGACTCTCACTTTCTTCATTTAATCCAGTCAGACCATGAGTGTTTATTACCAACTAATATGTGACAGATACCATACTAGGCCCTCGGGATGGAAACTGGAATAAAATGATTATCATCAAGCTTGTCATTATGTAGCATATAGACAGAAACATAAAGAAATAAGTTAAGTGTATGTGATAAATGCACAAGACACAATAGGGACCCAAGAGAAAGACATTTTTGTTAGTACAATCATTGACTCTAAATATGATAGGCTAGGTTTTCTTTTTCATAATTACTTTTGAAAACTCTCTCTTTTTTCTCAGTCTCAAAAAGATAACTTAGAAATCATTTTAAAATAGGACAAACTATAATAAACTTACATTAATACTTTAGTGTCAACTCATCCAAAAATTAGACCATTTACAACTTCTATTTTATGCAAAAATAACACAACTTTTACAAAGTATACGTTTATAAACATGTCTTTCATTTTTACAGTACAAGATGGAGTTGTTTAGGGTCCATCCATCTCATAAGTTAGAGTCAAGAAATTTGTCCATAACAAATGATACATAAGCTCTGTAGGGCAGTTTGAAGAGAGAGCCTGGAATGGCATTCCAGCAGAGAGAAAAGAGTGATAAAAATCAGTAAATCAAAAATATATTGTTCACATAACTACAAATTGAATTTTCCTTTTTGTTAGTTAATGTTCCTCACACCAGATAACACTTTTCTGTGAAAAGTGCTAGACTGTCCTTCCATTTCCCTACTTTGTCTCAATTCATGACTAAAGGGGAAAATAAAAGAAAAATTCATGCCATGGATGACTCTTCAGATGTTAATTAAAATCTTCAGAGGTAATTTTTTTTTCTGTCCAAACAATAATATTTTTTTCCTTGAAGCCCTTCTTTGATGCTTAGTTCTTACTTCTTTGATTCCAGTAACAGGTACCTAGTCTCAAGCATATCAAAACAAACATTCTTCCCTGTAGAACAGCTACAATTAAAACTACTAACAATACCAAATGTTCTCAAGAATGGAAATCATTTAGAACATGCTTATATTATGCTGGAGGTGTAAAATAGTGCAACCACGTGGAATATGATTTGACAGTTTCCTAAAAATTTAAACATGCCCTATGACCCAGCAATGCCACACTTACATATGCAATCAAGAGAAATTAATGTTTAGGTCCATTTAAAAAAAATTTTTTTCTTAGAATTTATAGCAGCTTTCTTAATAGCCAAAACTGGAAAAATCTAAATCTCATTCATGAAATGGAGAATGGATAGGTATCATGTATACCTTCACAATGGAATACCATCAGCTTAATTCTTAAACAAATTGAAAAGAACAAACTACTAAGGCACCAATATAGATAAACTTCAAAAATGCAAAGTTGAGTAAAAGAAATCAGAAAAAAATCACACACTGCATGATTTCATTTAGTTGAAGAAGAGATAAAACTAATCTATGGGGATAGCAGAAAGAATAGCAATTTCCTCTGTGATGGTACTTTGCCTGCAAAGGGGCATGGTGGGACTTGCTGGGGTGATGGAAATTATTTGTATCTTTATCTGAAGTGGTTATAGATATAGATAGATACGTTATAAATCATCACCTTGTAACTTAGGTTAGAGATATGTTATATATCTATATAGATATAGAGGATATAGATATGTTACAAATCATCAACTTGTAACTTGAGATGTGAGCATTTTACTGTAGTAAACTATACTTTAATAACGTGCTATTAAATTTTAAATAACATTCTCTATTAACCTCTCTGTGTAAGAGTCTGGTGATGGCAAAATTCCTAAGTATTTTTAGAGTATAACTTTTATATTTAAGGGTGCCTTAAAATGTAAGAACAAAGTTTGACTAAAATTTTAATCAAAGAACAAAATCTCTTCATGTCAGGTCAATCCAATGACCAACTAAAAAGACCGAACTATGGCTATTTCCTCTTTGAAAGTAGGGAAAAGAATCAGTGTCAACATTAAGGTAATTATCAGGTTACCTGTTCAACACAAACCTTGACTGAATTTGCAAATAAACTGATCTTGGTTTCAGTCAGAGAAAGAAGCTTATTTCAAGTATGTTAAGAAAAGCGACCCAAGATATCCAAGAAGAGAAAATATTTGAGCCTTGCACAATAATCGGAAGAGGCCAGCGCTGGCACTCAGACTGTGGTCCGAAAGGACCCAGAAGAAGAGAGAGATGACCAGTACTAGAATTTCTAGATTATCTATCTACTTTGCCTGGGAAAAGGATTGAATGAGGAAAGGAGCCATACTTACTTATGAGCAGAAGCTAATGGACTGCCAGTGACCTTAAAGAAGCAAGACCAAAAGGCTAGGGACAAGGTTTATCTCCCCGTTAAATGAACTTTATCACTGGATATGGTAGTCCATGCAGCACCCTAGAGCAATTCCTACATTTCATTTGTGTTACCCAATACAGCCCTACTATTCTCTGAAATTTCAGGTCTGTTAAGAAAAACTTCTTAAAGGGAAGAGGTATCTAGGCAATATTCAAAAGAATGTAACCAATGCAGAAGGGAAAGGCAGGGCATCACCAGAAAAAGAAAAAAAAAATAGACCATGGAAAACAACAGTATTTAATTAACTGAAATGCAATCCTTCTGCACTTTTTAATTTATCCATTCACCTACCGTATGGGAGTGTAATTTCTAAGTGCAAGATGCTGTCTGGGCACTGAACATACAGCACAATGGCCACAAATTCTTCCTTCATGGAGCTTCCATTAAGGTGGGGGCAAAGCAAAATCAAACTGGGGTGAACTATATGGCATATTGGAGCTAATTCTAAATATAAAAATAAAGTGGAGAAAAGAGGTTAGGAGTGTTGGGGGTTGTAATTTAACAGGGTGCTATTTTAATATCATTTGAAG
This sequence comes from Meles meles, assembly GCF_922984935.1. NCBI lineage: Eukaryota > Metazoa > Chordata > Mammalia > Carnivora > Mustelidae > Meles > Meles meles. The sequence goes on from NC_060069.1 coordinate 61,000,644, forward strand.
CTCACAAAGAAATTGTTACATTTAGGGGAAATTTAACCTTGAGCACTGTTTAGCTGGATAAGATTTTCTAGCTCTTCAATCAAAGCCGGCAGTTTCAAGAGGGCAACGCACCCTGTCTCTGTACTTGAGGCTCTCCACCAATTGCTCTGGGTTGAGAATAATAGCAGAGCTCAAGCCAATTTCCAGTCTGGTAAGGATCTTGGGAAAAGAGATTTTTTAAAAATATTGTGCCCCAGGGAGTCCCCACAGTTGGTGAAAGATAACAGCGTCTCACAAGGCCAGCCAAAACTCTTGCCTGACCACTGAGTTCCGTTGCGGTTGCAGAGCTCAGACCTGGGTTGGGGAAAAAGGAAAGAAGTGAAATAAAATGCAGATGGTGCACAAAGAACTTCATCATACTTGATAGGTCATTTCTAGAGAATTACATGATTAAGGAACATGGGAGAGCAGAGTAGCAGATGTATAGGGACTTCAGAAAAACCTTTTGTGTGGGACTTTAAAATTACTTAGGAGCTTAATAAAAATTGACATCTATATGGATACTATCTCATGGTTGAAAAGCCAGCTGAAAGATTGAAAATCCTGTAAACAAATGAAAATAAATGGCTTGCAGTTCATACCGGGAGGAGGTCTCGGGGTTGGCGTTTGAAGAGCTGTTAGTTAGCGTGAGAGCTCCATGATGAAGCTATTACCCTGGGATAAGTAGATTGGGAATGAAAAGTGCAAATGAACCTCACTGACAGGAGTCTTTGGGAGGGTAGGGAATCTTATACCGTGGAGTTGTTTGCACTCGGATTTAGAAAAGGCCTACTTCTGAACATCTGTTTTTCAGAATACAGAGCAGTGTCATTTCGGCTGGAAAGCCAGGAAGAGAGTGAGAACAGCCATGATAGTCTTCAAGAAGCGTGGCTGCTGCAGCAGGGGAGAGGAAAGGATCTCCGTCCCGTCAGGCACACTGATGATGAAGAAGGAAACAAGCCACAAATACTTAAAAATGTAAATACCAAGCAGAGTAAAAAATGATGTATCCCAATACCCCAAGGCAGAGTCATAAGAGAAAATGGAAGGATAATTATAGCCAAATTCTTTTTTTTAAAAAAATCGAGAACTTGGTCCATCAGTTAGACTAGGAAATGCTTCTTTAAGACTTCATATCCCTATTTCAAGACCCTGTCTAAGTGTTACCATGTTTTTTCACTTTCCTTGACTCCTCTTCCACACCTCCAAGGCAGAATGAATCACTCCCTGGATTCTCTTCCACAACATTTAAGAAATGCTTCCATTGTAGCACTAACTGCACTGTATTTTAGTGATGTTTTGAGCTCTATTTAGTAGGATATGAGCTTCTTAAGGACTGGGTTTGTGTCTGATATTTTTTTACCTCCAGCACCTAGAATATTGACTGGTCTATTAAATGGTTAGTGAAGTGAATGGCACACCCTTACATGTTTACTTGGGATTTAATTATCCCAAGTGATTTTTTTGTTACCTTGACAAAGCCATGCTGCATTCCAAAATGAGAGAGAGTATGTTATGTAATGATATGAAAAGATGGCCAATATGTTCATTTTAAGAGTAAAGGGCAAGGTGCCAAGCACTGCGTAGGTCTTGCTACCTTATATGTAGAATGGAAGAAAAATAAGGATACGTTCCTATTTGCTATTTTATTCCTAAGCGGCATCTGGAAGGATCCTTAAAAAGCTAATGACTGGTTCGCTCTGGGACAGACAGTGTAGTAGTATGATGGAGATAAAGATAAACACAATTTTTTACTGTTTACATTTTTACATTGTTTTGACTTAAGCATTCATTCATTAATCATCAAATACTAAAACACTTAAAAATATTTCTTCCAAACTAATCATGTGAAGAATAAGCAATAGTAACAGTAATGACAAGAAAGCTGACAGGACTCCATGGCTCACTAGTTAAAGGAAAAAGTTACTGCCATGTATTGGTTGACTAGTTGGTTTCAACAAATGAACTCAATTCCAGTTGGGAGCCAAATTGTTGTTGAAGAAATTAAGGGAATTTTTTTAAAAAGATTTTATTTATTTATTACATAGAAGGAGAGAGAGCACAAGCAGAGGGAGCCACAGGCAAAGGGAGAAGAAGACCCCAGATCCCTTCAGGACTCTCCATCCCAGGACCCGAGGATCGTGACCTGAGCTGAACACAGATGCTTAACCAACTGAGCCACCCATGTGTCCTGAAATTAAAAGATTTTTTTTTTTTTAATTTTCTAATGCAAGTCACAGTAATCACAATTCCTTTAGAAAGCTCACTGGATAAAGGTGGCACTTCACTCAGCTTTTGCTAATTGCACTACTAGGGTAGCATGCCTTAAGGATTCTCCATCTGTTACATGGAGCCCAAGACAATTCCTTAACATACTGTTAGAAAATCAATAGTTTAAATAATGAGACTCAGTCTGTCCTTGAAGTAGTGCTGGGTCCTAAAATAGACATACATGAAGTTTTCATTTGTCTAAACTAATTCATGACTGCTTCCCTGGCATTACTTTCAAACAAAAACTATCACATTAAATATATATATATATGCATCTTGGACACATACACACATATAAATGCAAGATATATACAGCTTGGACACACATCAAAGTGTGATTTCAAGGAGTTATCAGACACAACTCCTATGAATACAAAATAAGCATGTGTTAAACAGTTATTCAACTCATTGAGAGAATGAACTGGGCAGTAAAGATGTTTCAAAGGAGAAGTAAAGAACAGGCGTTATAGCATGGGAGAAAAAAAATGTCTGAATTAGATGGGATTTGATACATAAATAAGATGGTTACACAAATAAGATGCTTAATAAATCCTATCAAGCAACAAAACCATAAATTTGGAGTTACATTTTCTACCAGGCAGAAATCATTTGTAACTTTACCAGATAAGAATCTACCAAGAAAAAGGCAACTTCACAGAAAATGGACTTTAATCCATTATTAGATATAGTCAAACAAAAGTATATTCTCCTGAATGATCAAATAATCATCAGGTGGTCCTGATAAACAGCACTCTGATATGACATCAAAAGGGCATACCATCATCTCTGCCTTACTTCCAAGTTAGGTAATGTTTCTTAAGACACGTTAGTGAAAGAATGGTGTGAAATAAAGCTCCCGTCTTTGTCATCAGGCCTGGGAACAACAGGGTAGTTGATACTTAAAGAGTAGGCTTTTTTTTTTTTTTTCAATAGGATTCTCTGTACATATGAGTTAAAGAGAGAGAGAGAAAGAATTATTAATCTGTTTTACAACTAATATGATGTTGGTATCACTAATAAAGATGATAATGAATTTGACTTCATGCAGAGATAAAACATATCGATAATCTTACATTTATTCCTTGAGATGAGGAAACATCCTCACACACAAAACTACCATGAGTGGTAGAAGAACATTTTCTTATATTCATGCAAACTAAGGATGCATCTGTAATACATGAAAATATCTCCACAAACCAATTAACAAGAAAAGACAAGTTTCCTTGTTAATTGGGAAGCTAGAAGCTTTGTTGCTTCAGAGTAAATCACAGGGTTGATCACCAGAAGGCATATTTTTGATGCATTCAATCCAGCCAGCCAGATCTCTAAATTGTAAACAAAAGAGTCATACAGTAAATGGCAAAGGTTCAGCCAAAGCTCTTCAGGAAAAATAAAGGTCCACAGAGAAACCAAAAATATGGAGTTCATATTGACAAAAAGATAATTTTTCAAAGAATAGTGTAATCTATATTTTTCCAGAAACTAATCCAAGATGTAATCTCAAGTATCACTAAGAAAAACTGGCTAATTTTTATAGTAATAAATTAGTCTAGGAAAATTCTTAGAAATGAATCATACCAGTAATTCGTAAGCAGACTTTTCACCCTGGAAATCCATGGGCTAAGCCCAGAATAAGAACAATTCTATTTATCTTCGTCCAAGACACTGTTGACTTTTCTACATCTTTTCCTTTTTGCTTTGTATAATATCCTAAGGAATTTTAAGTTGGAAAATTTACAGTTGGCATAAACATTTTTATGCCTCCCCATAGGGATGTCAGAGATGCTCTGCTTAGATAGGAAATTCGCCCTTGAAGACGACGACGACGACGACAAAGAGGAGGAGGAGGAGGAGGAGGAGGAAGAAAGGGGAAAAAATAAGAGCAGTTGGTTATCCAAATATTTCTCTTATAATAACCAGATTATTTGAAAAGGAAAAATGTTGTGAAGAGAAACTCATGCAATTCAAATTATTTGAAAACTCTACAGCTACTATAGGGAAAAGAAAAATCAAGCCCAAATAGAAGTTTCTCCGATACTACTTAGTATTTTCTTTCTTATCCAATAAAAGTGAGTACTGTTGAGGGGGTGAGACAGAATAGGAACTGGGAAAAAAAGTCCACTTAACATCTTCAATGTAATGTCATGATTCTTTATATTTTCTGTGCCTGAGGCAGACTTTTTCTTTGTTCTTTTCTCAATTGGTCTCTTAATAAAGCCTGAGGAAAGACTATACTTTCCCATGAAGATAAGGCTATTAATTAAATAGATTTGGCCAATAAGACTGGAAAACTAAAGTATTAAGTAGCAACCTTAAATGCTGCAAAGTCATAACTGTGACAGAAATGAGGGAAATCAGGGGAATTTCAGTGTTGGAACCCTCTTTAGTGCTTTAACTTCTACACAGGTAAAGCCCCAAGGACGTTTTAATAACGGATTAGTAGTAATTCAAACCTCGGCTTTGGGGTCTCATGGTTATGGTAGACAACTACATTTTTATTTATTTTTAATTCTCCAAAAATGTATCCATATCTGGTCTTGATTTAAAAACAAAACATCAATGAAAGCTCCTGTCTGAAAAGAGGCTGCAAAGGACCTAGGAATGCTACACAACAATGCTGGGGAATCGCAATTTTCCCTCCTGCACTGATCTGACTGGATGTGGAAAGACTTGCAGGAGATAAACACTGGTTTGAGAAAAACAGGAGAAAAGGAAACCTCTCCAAGAAAACTTTTATTCACAGAGGCAGATGGAGCTGCAGTTTCCCTCTGGAAGATCACCATCCTCAAAGATATAGCCGGGAGCTCCGAAGCTATCAAGAAGTCTACAAAAGAGGCAGAAAAGGCATACCTCAGTGGGGAACTAGGGAGGAGAAAGTGTACAAACTCATCAAAAAGGAAAATTCTATTTAAAAAAAAAACAAAAAACAGGAAAGTTTTCATCTAATGTGGAGACTTCATACACGCAAATAAGTGCATTACAACTAACAGGTGGTCCCCAAAGGGCATGCCACATGGAGAGGAAAGTTGGTTTCCTGGTCATTCAAATGAAGGCCTCAGATTTGGCTTGTGACCTTGAAGACAAGAAATGGCAAGAGTTCTAGACCATTAGAAGTCTAAAATAATGTTGCATGTCACAGGGGAGAAAAGGTTCTCAAACATATAAGGGATTTGATATAGTCTTTGAACTCCCAGAGTAATTTTATCATTCTTATCTTGGGCTTCACCTCTGAAATTTCACTCCTTTTTCCTATGTAATGGTTCAGCACATTGTAGCTTTCAGTTAGAGGCAGTGCAGTTGCGTTGTCAAGTCAAAGAAAAAAAGATCAGATTCTTGCTCTGACTCTACTTTTCCAAGTAACCTCAGGAAACCAAATCTTAAGTACTTAACTTCTTTTCCATATCCTAGTCTTCTCCCATTTCCGTAAGTGGTCCACCTCTTAAATAAGTATATTGAATCCTAAATTGAAAGACTTAAAGCCAATGGAAAAGATGGATTTGAAAGTGTTTTCAGAACCGCTAAGGATTGCTAAAGGGAAAAACTACGACTAACCCACTGGAAAAGAAAAACAAAATCAGATCGAGGACTTTCACCTTATTAAATCTCTCATCTTGGAAAAACTAAGATTCCAGAGTTGTTCTTTAAATGGAAAGAATGATCTTGGATACTTTTGTACAAATTCTATTTATAATTTCTTAAAAAGAAGGAAAAGAATTTATTCTAGCATTTTGGCTTTTCATATCTGTATCTTCTTAAGTCTGAAAGAAGCATTTGAGAGAAGTGCAATTTATTGTGTACCAGAAAGCCAGAATTTGCTTGCTGTAAGGAATTGCATGGGTGTGGGCATAATTTGTGAATGAAAAAAATATATAATTAAATACATAAAACAAGGTTTTCAGGTTCCTTCAATTTTTGAAAATAAAAATATTTCTTTACTTATATAGTTGCAAATTTAAAATGTCTACCAAAGTTTTAATCTAAATATAAAGACTGATTTTGAAAACATGAAAGGAAGAGGAGGAGGAAGAAGGTGAGGAGGGGGAGAGGGGAAAGAGAAGTGAGGGGAGGAAACAGGAGGAGAAATCCAAAGCTTTATATTTTCAAAACAGACTGTGATTCAAGTCCAATTTTCCTTTCCTAAACCAGTTTGCTTTAACACTGACATAACCCAAGGGTGAGAACATGGAGTTTAAACATTGTTAATGAAGTGTATCAGCATCTTCCTCTCATAAATCAGCCTTGGTTGATGGGGAAAAGTGGGGCATGCAGTTATATCTGAAATGGCCACATATTTGGTACATGCAAAGGGGGAAAGGAAACTACAACTTATGCAGCATTTATTTGGGGCAAGGTCCTTTACACAGGAGACAGGATTTACCCTTACATTAATCTCTGAGGCAGCAATTTTGTCCTATTTTTAAATAGAATACAGAAGCTCAAGAATGGTGATTCTCCAAGGTTTCGTGGCCAATAGAGGCAGAGTCACAACTCAGATCCAGTTTGGCTTGATGACAGACCTTCCCTCCTTCTGCCGATAATCTGTTGCCTCCATGGGCCCGACTAGCTCCCCATGGGCATTTGACTTCATCCAAGGTTTGGTAAGCTCAGCCTCACACAACTGGCAGCATAACCAGAAGAATTCTTATCAAATTTTAAAATGCCAGAAATCTAATAAAATACCAAGAAATCTTATACAATTCTTATAAAATAGAAGCCTTCATGTGAAGAAGGTGCATACACAAGGGCTCCTTCGTTATTTCTATCAGTACAGTCTCCTGTACTGATAGAAATAAATACCCACCGACAAGGACACTTGCTTCTCATTCTGAGACATACAAAGCCTTCATTATATTAAAGGTAAACTTTCAAGTCAAAGACAGATCTGGTCCTGTGAACAATATAACCTTATATACTTTAGTGTTTTTCACACTAAATATAACCTTCAAACATTCTAAGTAATATAGAATTAATAATCCTTTGTGCTCCCTGACCAAACTGCCAACCAAATGTCTTGGTCAACACCACCAGAATGGTCTTTCCCATCCTGCCCATATTGCTTGTTCTTTTCGAATTAATTCAGTCTTCTGACATGTCTTAGAAGCTTGGAAGAGTGTAGATCACTACTTTATTGTAGCTCAAAATCAAATGAGAAACCAATATAACTCATCGGGAATAGTCTAACTTGAAAGACCAAAGAGAATCTGCAAGAAATATGAATATCTCTGAAGAACAAGAAGAAATATTGATTCTACCCTAATATCAGAACTTATGAAGGACAAAACAAAACAGCAAGCACCACCCTGAAAAAAAAGAAGAAAAAGCTGTGGCTTATTTAACTTCAAAACCAGAATGATGGCTGCTTCCTAGAAGGGGATGATATCAGTGTCTCTCACTTAGCATCACCACCCATAGTGCCTGGTGCCTGGACCAGCAGTCTCAGCACCACTGTGGGATGAGGATGGATGAGGATGTTTTGTTGACATGGATATAACCAAAGGTTGAGTGAATGCATTTTTCCATGTGTAAAAAGGGATAATATCACCCAGCCCACTGATTGTGGTGAGAATTAAATAAGATAATGCATGAACAGTGCCCGGCATATGGCAGGCAGTCAAAAAAATAATAGCAGTCTTAGTCACCATCATTACTAATTTTTGTGCCAGAGCCCAAGTAGATGAACTGGCCAGTTTAACTGGCTTCTCATTTAATTTTATCTTCTTCTCTGTTCTCTGTTTGTTTCTTTTTAGAGATATGTGGATCTATAATCATAGCAAAACTTGATTTTATGTCCTTAAATTTCTAGATATGTAAATGATGAATCCAGATAAAGCAAATTCTCTAAATATGCCAGACACTGAAATACTGAGTCTACTTTCTCCTGTGTCTCAAAAATAAACAGCACAATATTTACCAGCCCTATTGAAATGCTTCAGTTAGACTTTTCATGGCAAAGACTTTCATCAGGTAACCATTCCCTTAGCATTCTCTCTCATGTGACAAACCCACCACAATCTATATCCATCACCATGGTTGCCATTTCTAATCCTACCCTCAGAACTGTGAGCTGTATAATTACCACTACACCATGTGAGCATCTGTGGGTTCCCTCGATACTAATGGGATGCAAAAGGTGACACGTGTATGGATTGTGTCAAGTTGTCACACTGCACAAAAACATGGTCCTAATCCCACAGGCTGCAATATCCACCTAATGATACACTCATGTCACAGAAGTACATAAATAGTGCTCTGTTGCCCGTAAAGCCTTCCTGGCAGTAGGATGAGCTCAGGGGGATATGCGTGAATGAGTGATCACATGTCATACAAGATGATTAAAAATGAGTAGGTCCCTTTTAGAGATTAGTGATTGTTAAATTATTTCATTCACTTGCTATTCATGATGAATAATAAATCACTCTCAGCGTCTGCTGTTCTATTCATTTATTATATAGGGATGTTTAGAAGCTAATTACTCTGAGATAGCCTCCCCAGCACGAAGAGAGTGAGGGCATGGGGAGTTTCAGTTCTGATTGCATTTTTTTAAATGCTGGACCTGAAATTTAGCCAGATTTTTTTTTAGGGTTACCCATAGTTATATCCATTTCCTAGTTCTTTTGTAGACTTTTGCTTAGTGTGTCCTAGTGTTTTAAAGTCTGCTGGAGACTCCTTGAAAGACAGAAAGTGCCTTACACTAACCTAGTACTTCCTAGAACTGTATAAATTAATTGTTGTTGTTGTTGTTGTTGTTGTTGTTGTTTTTGGTACGTGTCTGGGGGACTCATCTCTTTATTGAGCATTTGTTAAACTCCTCACAGGTTGTGCAAAAGACTCAAACCCTTCCTTCTAAGCTTATAATTAATCAATTCCTTCAGTCAGAGTTTACTGAGTACCTATTACACACTCAACACTTTGATAAAGATAAAAAGATGAAAAAGAAAAAGATAAGCCATGTTGTTGGCTCTATAATAGCCTAACATCAAACCAGGGAGACAACTGATACACATAGGTGATACAAGTTTCCATAAATATCTATTTCACATGAATCTTGGGCTATGCACTGTGTTAGGCACTTTCACAAACATAACATCTCTAATCAATCATAATGTTCTGGGATGAGTTTTCTCACCATTTTACAGATGAAGAACTTGAAGCTCAGAGATAAGATGTCCTTATGGTTGAACAGCTACTCAGTAGAAGACATGAGACCCGGACCTCTCTGAACTCGAAGCCCAGTACACTTTCCAACCCCCATATGTTCCAAATACAGTCTATGGGATAAGTCAGTGTTAATTTATGAGGCAAAACTGAGTATTGCAGTTTAGAGAGAAGGGCCCAGAGTCATCCAATAAGCCTTCATAGAGATACGGCCTTCACAGAGTGAGGCTTTGGAAGGTAAAAAAGATGCAAGTGGCAGAGGAGAAAAGAAACAACAGAAGCAAAAGTCCTAATATCAAAATGAGAAAAGGACATGGGAGTAGCCATTCCAAACTGAACTTGAGTAGACCATAAAATTGTGGGAGGGGACTGATTGATGAGGTTTCCCAGGCAAAGGTAAGCCAGTGCATGCCCCACAACAGAGAAGAGAGCTACTGGAGAGTATTCTTTCCTTGACCAAATTTCCATCAGGTTCCTCTGCACTGCCTTCTCAAGTAGGCCTCAACCTTGGTCTATGGGACTTGCAAAGTCTCAACACAAATAAGTTTGTCTATCTCACAATCTAAGAGACTTAAACAAGCACTAGCATGACTTCTATTAGCCCAAGCCCTTGTCTTTAGGATGATCATAGTCCCTTAAGTCTGGCTGAGAAAGCTCACACTGACACAAGAATTTACTGTTCGTTTCAGTCAAAATCTAATGATAGGCCCCTAATCTTCCTTTAGAGCATTTTCTCAAGAAAACTTGCAATTATAAATCCTTTCTCTGTTCCTTTGAGATATATCTTCTACAACCCAGGAAAATGACTCTCAAATGAGACATGCCTTTGAAATGTAATCATCAAGAAGGGTATGGTCCCTGCTGTCCAGGCTCTGTGGGAAGGTAGGAGCATAAGTTTGATTAAGCATCAGTTGGCAAACACGGATGGCCTAATCAAACTGACCACTACCACCCCCTAACATCCTTCAATATTTTTCTTTAGTACATGCCAGCATTTAAAAACCTTTGTCTCGGTGAAGAACAGCTCAATGTCTACTGGAACCTCTCTCCCCTCCTGAGCTAGACTGCAGAAAATCTGTCTTGCCATCTTTAACAAACATTCAGTTCTTTTCTCTTTGACAGTATTGGGCAAGAGAAAGACAATAAAAGTAGCGTTAAGCTTGGCAGCAAGAAGTAGAATGGTCACTTTGCCTCTTAAAATCTTTCAGTGGATCCGTATCGCCTCCAGGTTAAAGCTCAAAGATTTGAGCATGGTACACAAGGTCCTTTAAGTCCAGACTCCTGCCTGCCATTCCAGACTCACCTGTACCACTCCTCAACCAAGACCCAGTGTTATACCCAGCTGTAATGCAAACCTGTCCTTCCTGACCATATCAGTTTCTCATCTCCTTAATTTTCCAAAGGCTAGTCTCTTTGCCTGGAATAGTGGGAAAAGTAGGTAGGATCTATTGAGCATTTAAAGTATTGTAGACTCCACCCTAAGAAATTATATTCATTAGCCATTAATCCTCACAATTTTATAAGATAGATGATCACTTTTTGTACAGGAAGCAACTAAGGCACAATGAGTTGAGGTAAGTTGCCTAAGATCATTCAGAATGGCAAAGCATCATTCAACTTAGGGAATCCCAGTTGCATTCTGACTCAGCTTTAACCCCAAACCAACTACACCAATGTTTTCCTTTCCTCCTCCATTATTTTTTCCCTACTTTGTTCCCACAGCAAAATTCAAGGCCTACTATAAAACCCAGTTCAAGATTCTCTCCCACTTGAAATAAGCCCAATCCATCTTTCCACTTCTTTTATAATACTCTATATCTTCCATGATTACAGCCCTTCTCATAATGCACAGAGTGTTTTTTATCCATTTATGTCTCTCCCACCTTGAAGGTGGAATGTCTGGTTCACTTTCATCCCAAGCCTAGTATTTGCCACAAAACACACCCTCAGCTAAATCCTGTTGCATAAATGCTTGAAAGTGGAGAGAGATAAGTAGGAGACAGGTAGTTGGAAAAGTTGTGAGGGTCTATGTTAGTATTGGCAGACTTGCTGATTTGTTACATAGGGTTTTAAAGAAGAGGAATAAAGAAATTGATCTATTTAACATATATTAATTGACCCTCTTCTGTGGGCCTAGCTAGGACAGTGATGAGCACTTGGATGACACTGAAGTTTCCAGTATGTTTACTAGGAAAGCAAAGACCATTGACAGGAATAGGGAAATCCTTCCAGAGAAGCAATTTTGTTGTAGACATGTATCAGAGAAAAGAATTGGTTGTTTAAATTGATGATTTACAACATCCTTTGAGCACAACTGCATTTTTCTGTTTTATTTTTTATTTTTGGTTTATTTCTTCCAACAAGAAGGAAGACAGGTATTTGTCAATTATAGAAGTAAAGTTCATTTCAGCTGGGTTGATTTTCCGTAGGTGGCAACATAGGAGAGTGGTTTTGAACGAGCATCGGTTTGGTGTCTATGTAATCAAGATTGCAGTGTTATTAGTGTTTCAGGGTTCTCACCATAAAACACAAATTGTTTGCGATTTTGCATAAATTTACATGCCAAATTAGGGGAGTCTTAACCCACATATGTAGGAGGATGGGAAAAGAAATTAATACAGTTTGTATAATTATATTCAAACCCAAATTAAGAGACTGTTTTGCATATTATATGCAGAGCCGTTTAGCAAATCTATCAATTTAATCAAGCTCTAGGTGAAGGACAGTCAGCTCCAGTCAGAGGTGTGCTGGCAGATGTTTTAAGAGCTAGCTCTTGGGGAGAAAACCAGTCATGATATGTAGAGTTTGCCAATTTCTGTGGTGAATATATTCCTACACCTTGGACAATTTCAAGATATCAATCTACTATAATGGAACACTAAGTGAGAAAGAGATGTGTGTATTTGGCTTTCAGGGGCCAGTATACATGGGTTCCAGCACAACATAGGCTTCATCTGAAGATTCGAACTTCACACATCTCCCTTAGTGAGCTTTTGAACTTAAGAGCTTCTTCTAAGAGATGGACTCTCTAATGGGTGAAAGCAACATCAGTACCCGTAAGAAACGGTATTGCTAAACAGTGAGCCATGCGTCTCTTGAATTTGGGGGAACTTATGACATCTTTATGGAAGAACCAGAACCCAGAAGTACAGAGAAGGAATGACATTCCCTCATGGAATTGTGTGTGAATGAAGGAACACTTGCCAACATGTTGAGGACTGAATAACTCCATGTTGGAACAATCCCCAACATTGTTGGAACAAGCCCACCATTCCTCTGTAGTTCTAAATATGGGCCAGGTGACCACAGATGCCCAGGTTACTATAGTGAGAGAAAGCAAATACGTGAGAGCACTATAATTACCTGCTTACATGTTTGCCTTCCCTAAATCTTGAATCCCCAAGAGTATCAGCCACGTCTTATTCAGCATTGTATCCTGGTCTAATGCCTATACTGAATGAGGAAATGAGTAAACTTACAGGGAAAAAGTTACTTTTAGGACTCCGGCACTGCTTACTTAAATGGTACACTGTGAGGGTAACACAATGACAGATGGAAAGCTTTTTGAAAAATGAAAGAATTAAACAAAAGCTAGATATTATCATTATTATTATATCCCAAAAGAATCTGCTATAAACTAATTAGAGCAATATGGAGTTTTCCAGTCAGGATATTGACAATAACTTCCTGTAGATATAAAAGCCTCCTGGTCATGTGGCAAATGCCTTGAGGTACTACCTTCTAAATTATTGTCAAAACATGATAGATTGCCAGTTTTAGAAGCTCATTAGGTAAAGTACCTCAGCCCCTGGGAAAATAAGAAACTTTGTGATAGTGTTCTAAGATCCATATTCTGACATAACTCTTCTAGAATGGGTCACTTGTTGCTTAGATTATTTTCCAGCTATTTCTTTTAAGCTTCTAGTGAATATACACTAAGGTCTACTGTATTCATTTTGTCAAACAGCATAATACCTGGACTGTTGGCCACAATTTGTTGGTCAGTCATTATGTATTACCTCAAAGATTTTGAAAACTAGGCATTAAGCAGGTCAGAATGATCTAGGAAACTTTTTCACACTATACACATTACAAAGAAATTCCAAAAGGCCCACAATGTGATATATCCTTTTCCTCCCTACAGGCTGGAAAAAAAAAAAAGTCACTGTTTCAGTGGGATGTGTATTTTATCCCTCAGCTGTGGTGGGATGGAAAAATCAAGAGACTGAGGACCACAGATCTGAAATAATCTGAGGTAGGTGTTTACAGAATGGATTCATACATAAACTAGAATATTAGAGCTAAAAGGGATCTTTAAGAAGATATGTGGGGTGCCTGGGTGGTTCAGTGTGTTAAAGCCTCTGCCTTCAGCTCAGGTCCTGATCCCAGGGTCCTGGGATAGAGCCCTGCATCCGGCTCTCTGCTCAGCAGGGAGCCTGCTTCCCCTCCTTCTCTCTCTGCCTGCCTCTCTGCCTACTTGTGATCTCTGTCAAATAAGTAAATAAATAATCTTAAAAAAAATAAAAGAATATATGAAGCCTCCTTTACCTTACCTATGGGTAACTGAGGCCCAGAGAAATCAGGCAGTCATCCCAGGGTCAATGCTGACAGTTACATGGTCAGTGTTTTTATATCTGTTTATGCCATCATTCTTACTGATGGTTCTACCACAATAGACATCACAGTGCATATTACCAAGGGTATGGTATTTAAAACTTTATTTTACCTTATATACTATCTTAATTGGTGCTCAGTCTGTTTACATATTTGTTAAATTAATAACTTCTAAAATTTGGCATTAATTTCATTGCCTTTATTTAAGGTGTTTATCTCCTTGACCTAACTTCCTATTCCACAGCAATATTAGCCCCACATATTTTATAGAGTCCCAACCTACTATCATTATTCAGTGAGTGGTAGCATATTGTATCTATTAAAAACAGTATTATTTCCTGAAGATACAGTACCACACTGGACAGACAATACCCCATCTTTAAAGAATTTACAATCTAGTGGAGTGGTCACACAAATAAACAGACAATTATAACACAGTATAAGTGCTGTAATGGGGGAACTACAGATTTTTGTGGGAACTCAGGAAAGGGACAATGTATTTATTACCTATGTTGTAATACAAATTATTCTAAAACTTAATGGCTCAAAAGAGCAAACATTTATTGTCTCATAAATTATTTGGATCAGCAACCAGGCACGACTTAACTACTTTCCTCTGACTCACTATCTCCCATAAGAGAATGCTGTCAGCTAGGACTCAAGTCTAATTTGAAGGCTTAATTGGGGATGTGGTGTCATGTGTTGTCAAACTCACTTATGTGACTCTTTATAGGTCTCAAAAGATTTGTTCTCAAGCTCATTGCATTGGTTGGTTGCAGGCTTCAGTTCCTTAACCATGTGGGCTTCTCTATAGATGTTTGAGGGTCTCTGGCAATTGATGGTCCAAGAGAGGGAATCAGAGGTTGAAAGAGGAGTACTGGAGACAAAAGTCAGTCTTTTTGTAACCTAATCTTAGAAGTGACATCTTGGGGAGAAAATGCACACCCTTATGCTACATTCTATTCATTACAAGTGACTCACAGTTCCAGCTCATATCAAAGGAAAAAGACTGCATAGGGACTTGAATACCAGGAAGTAGAGATCACTGGGGCCAATTTAAAGACTTCTTACCACAGATACCCTAAATGGGCAGGGATTGAGGGTACATGTCAAAGGAGACCCTTGTTCCCCAATCCTGGGAAAATGGCATCTGAATGAATTTGAAAGAGTGAAGGCTGAACAGAAGAGGCCAGGCTGGAGACGTTGCATGGGTGCTGGAATGTGAGCATATATATGTACACTCACTCAAGGGAAGGGAGGTAATGGAGCTCTCCTGGGAAAAGGATAGTCTGTTGCAAGCAAAATAATGGTGAGAGCAAGCAATTTTATTGTTCTTGGAGCACAGAGATATATCTGGAGGTGGACAGTGATCAAGGATGAGGCTGGTTGGACAGGCAAGCCAAAGGATGAGTCATGACTTCATCCACTTGTTTTCTTTGATTTCCACTGTTTTTTATCATTTGGTGATGATAGATTATTGAAAGATATATCACTCAAGATGTTTCTAAATGCAAGTAAGACAATCTCCAACTCAAACTAACTTAACTAGGAAGGAAACATACTAGTTTGCATAAGACTCGATTTCCAAGGATGACTGACTCAGTAGCTCAAGAAGAGTCTTTACTATTTACCCACTTTGCCATCCTGAGTACTGATTTCATTCCCATGGTGTCACTTCATGGACAACAATGTTCCATGAAAGAAGAGAGACACTCTTCCTGTATTTCCTACTTGAGATGGGGAAAATCTTTCCCAGAAGTTCCCTACATTTTCTCCCCTTGCCTCTCAGTGGCCAGGATTAGGTCATAGTCTGATTCCTGGGTGAGACAATAGCAAGGGAAAAGGAATTACTTTGATTGGCTTGGATTTATCAACCAGGATGGGACAATGTGGCACATCACCCATAAGCACCTACTAGAGAGAGCCATATACTTGGACTTCATATACTTAGAATTCTCCTTCAAAGAATTCTTTTCACTGGTTGTGTTCTAGGTTCCATGCCCTAGACTCCAACTGAAGATGGTTCAAGCATCAGCCACATAAATCTGCTTCTACATTAACTATAAAACTGCTTTTGAAGGCATTTTTCCTTATATCATTTGAGATCTTTTGTGGAAAGCCTTGCATAAGAAACAACTTCCAAAATTAAAGTTGAAAAAAAATTTCTGAGGATAGTATGCATCTTCCTTCCTGAGAACAAGAAATACAGAGCTGACCATTGCTATCCTTTCTACAATGGCTGCCAGGAAACTCCAAGCAAGAGCTGGAACCACGATCCTCCATTAACAATTACAAATTACTGAGGAATTTACTTCCTGCCTGTTTTCTTGGACTTCATTTTGTTTCTGTATCTCTGCAACCCAGACATCAGCTGATGCCTCCAAGCCTCTGGCTCAGAATTCTCCTTTCACCTTCTGTTGCCAAGGCTTGTTTCCCTCACTGGTTGCCACCAGAAACACAGAAGTAAGCATTTTCGGAAATTTCTTACCACAGATGTCTATAAGTGATGGAGCCAGAGGGAAAACCCAGGTCAGACAACACACATCACTTAGAAATTTCACCCACCTGTGTCACCAACCCATTCCTGTGCTCATCTCAATCTCTTGCATCTCTTTAGGAATAACATATATTTCTGTTCTTGGCCTGTGCGTGGCAGCTCAAGCATCATCTTTGGTTATTTAGGTATGCCTTTGGGATTTCTCCTTCCCCTGTGGGCAGGTCATCAATGCACTCTAAAAACAGTTCTCCCCCAAGAAAAAGCCTAGTGGTTAACATTTTCTCCCACTTCTTATACATATATGTGTTATTAACAAGTTGTGCATGTCTTCCTTTTTAAATCTCTGAAAATCCTTTTAGGAAAAGGCAAATTATAAATAAATTTAGTGAAGCTATCTAAGCAATGTTATAAAGGGCATCACTGGCTACAAAAAATGAGATTGCCTGAAATTACAGAAAGGGTGTATCTAACCAAAATGTTCACACATGATCTGTGTGGCTGTGTCACATATGGATCTCATTTTCCTATCCTTCTCCTAACGCTTACCTCTCAAGTATTTAGGGATCACAATTTCGATAACTATTTTTACATTACAAACATAATGTAATCTATTTGAAACATCACATACTTCACTCTGCTACCATACAACACAACAATCAAGAAAGACTCCTTGACATGATATTGAATAGTTATGCGATCTCGCCATGGTAGAAAGAGAGGTTTAGAAAGATGCTGAAAAGTATACCTAACCCAAAACTGTATTCTTGAATTATTCATTTTGCCACAATGTAGTTGGAAACTGATCCCCACAGGTCTCCTTTCCACTGTGCTTCATTGTTCCTTTGGAGACTTCAGCTCAAGTCCTTGCTATTCAGAAACCTTTTCTGGAACCCAGCATGAGTATACAAAGCCATCAATAATTTATTTTTTTTCCACTTTGGGTGGTGATAATGTTACTGTATCAGCACAAAAATGATCCAGGTGAATAATGCTAACAATAAGAGCGCTACCTTAGATGTCCTGAACACATTTCCTCCCTGGAGTGTAAAATGTTCTTCTATCTATTGGCTCATTTGTCCTTTCAAAAGAGACAGATACTGTTATATTATTAAGTTAGTAGAGAAGCATAAAGGTTTAAGCCACAGCCATCAGCAGAAAAGGTAGGATTAAATACGAAAATGCATAAGGTCTAACTTAATAATCACCATATATTGAAAACAGAAGTTATGTTTTCTCCTTTTTCTGAAAATCCTCAGTTGCACAGTGGAAAAAAAAAATCAATAAATACAATAAATGAACATTGGCATGCTCTTTACACTTTACCAATGTTCCCTGTATATTACCATTTCTAATCCTCAGCACTGGCCTGGGCAGGGATATTTTTATCTCCATTTTCTAGATGAAATTGAGGCTCAGAGAGGTGAATTTACTTGTCTGAGTTTAGGGAACTGGCAAGTGGTGAAGCCAAGACTTAAGTCAAGATCTTCTGACTCTAAATCAATTATTTTGTTGTTACACTTCTGACTAGCAATTGATAAAAGGGAATTTTATCCACATATCAAACCAGACAGGCACTCATAGGGCTTCATATTGTTGTACAGGATAAGAAAATAATTCACTCAGACCATAAAGGCTTTAGGCTCAACTGGAAACATGAAAACAACTTCACAACAAGGTCTGGTCTCATTCAAAATAAACCTAATAATCTGTGCACGCGCACGCACACACACACAATAACATCAGACTTAATTGACCCTTAAAACTTCTCTAAGTCTCTTCTCTGTTCAAGAATGGTCAGTTTGAGTCCTAGAAAAAGAAGGCGGACCATTTAGAAGGCTAGAAAGAGATGTAAATCAGGTGTAAGCATGATTTTGCTATATAACCGTTTAAGCTGAGACATACTACCAAAATGCTAAATATTAATTATGCTAGGAATGAGCAGATACAGCATGGTTTGCTATTTGAGAGGGTTAAAAGGGAGGCAAGTTTTAACATTAGCACCATTAGAGCCATAAGGAAAAGGAGTTAATACAAACCGTCCAGCTGATGGACGTTTCAGGATGGACGTACAATGACAGATCTGTGCTCACTCCAGGGAGCTGGAGGCAAGACACTGAGGTAGAAAGAGAAGGCCAAACCTCTACTCAAGTGCTCAAGAATGATGCTGACAACTCAACTGTCTACTGGACACCTTCTGAAGCCAGGCTTGTTCTAGATCCTTAATGCTAGTCACCTCCTCCCTTCCTCATAAGCCTGGAGAAATTACCTCGTTCTGCCGCTGAGAAAACTGAGGACCAGAGAGGCTAATTCTTCCCAAGTCCCAAGCCAGGAAGCAGTTGAGCTGGGGCGTTTCAGTATAAGACTGGGTCTCCTCCTCATCACACCCCTCTGGCCAGATGAGGTAGGGTTATTCCACTGAGCAGTATAACACACCAACTGAAAGCTTCAGGGTGCAGCGAGGTGGCAAAAGGGAAGAGAAAGGATCCATAAGGGCTCTCCCTACTCCCTGATTCCCTACACTCTCAGTCACACACCACTGCCCTCTTCCATGCTCCTCCCCTCACCCAGTCCTGAGGGAGATGAGGAGTAAACAAGATGGTCAAGCTCCTGCCTGGCTCCCCTCTAAGAATTATTATTCATGACTAGGGGGAGTGTGACTCGAGCCAGGGTCACCACAAGGTGGCTTTCCAGGGGGCCGCCTTGGCAGGCACCACCAAAATCCCTGCGATGTGGCCTCTCAAGCTTCCAGGCACATGTGGAATGCATTATGTTTCTAATCATAACACTGCTAAAGCTGTGTTCAAATAAGGAGTTTGTGAGAGAAACTATCCACATTAGGAATCCGACGTGGGCACAACAGATTTGGCCTTCCACCTCTCCAGCACACTGCCAACATTTTTCTCCTCTTGCCTGATACTGCCCTTTAAGCATCCTGTTAGCTGACAGAATTTTTCACAAGGCACCCTCTGTTTGGGGAGAACTTGTACCGGGTTTATTTATAATTGTCCTATTTCCACGCATCAAACTTATTATTTTCACTGCTGCTTTTGTTATTGGGAAACATTCACCTTCCCTCGCCAAAAGACTCTGGTCCTCTGGTCTTTATATTCTAGAAAGATCACCAGGCTCCTCAATCTCATGATCTCACTGGCTGACAATATCAGAGTCACCACCACTTCTGCTGGAATTAAAGCAGATATTTAAGTACGCTCACTCTTTACCAGTACCTCCAGCTGTACCCCCAAATCTCTGAACTTGGGACAAAGAGGATTCCTTTCCCAGACATGCCTCATGCACCTTTAGCAGAGGTCCTAGCCTGGGGACCTACCTCAGTATCTTGCTTCATGCCACAAACCCCAAGCCTCATCCAAGTTCCTAATTTACCTCTCAAGGCTAGGGCACCTCCTTAATGAAAAGACATCCAAGTCAATAGTAATAAACACTCTCACTATCTCTGTTATTTCCCACAAAAACCCTATGGGGATGGTACTATTATTTTAACTTTCTAGTTGAGAAAACTGAGCCACAGAGTGACTACAAAACTTGTTTAAAATCGCATACCTAGTAAATAACCAGATTTGGAACCACAACAGCCAAGGCTGGAATTATCTCTCTCTCAAGTTTTTGTTTGTAAATAATTTCAAACATACAAAAAATTATCAAGAATAGGAATAGTACAAAAACACAGATGTATTCTTTACCCAGATCCTGATTGTTAATAGTTACATTTGTTTGCCTTGTTTGCATTCCTGCTTGCTCACTTTCTCTTCACCCTACATATAAACAATGTTTTAAATATTATGTACAATGGACACTATATATGATATTTTTCTCCTGAAACACTTGGAAGAAAGTTGAATACATCATGCCCTTTTTCCCTTAAATGATTCAGTGCCTGTTTCCTAAAAACAGGAATATTCTCTTACAGAACCACAGCACAGGTCTCTCATTCAATAAATTAAAATTAACATAAATTTTTAACCTAATCTATATAATCCAATTTTTCCAATTGACCTAAAAATGTCTTTTGTTATTTTTTTTTCTTTTCCATCTAGTACAGGATTCAGTCTAGGACCAGGTTTGCATGTAGTCATCATGTTACTTTGATCTCTTAATCTAAAACATTTCCACAGCTTCTGTCTTTTAGGACACTGACATTTTGAAGAACAGAGTTCTTCCTTCTCTCTTTCTAGCAGAAAATACATGACTTGAGGTTTGTCTAATGTGTCCTTATAATTACATTTAAGTCACACATTTCCGGTCAGAATATGCAGAAGTTGTATTATGTTCTTCTCATGGTAGCACATTCTGGAAGTATACAATGTTTATTTGCTCAGTTTGTTTATCTAATCAAGGTGTGATCTGATTTCTACACCATATAGTTTACAATTATTCCCCTTGACACTAATAAGCAGTCTCTGGGGAATCAGTTTAAGAATATGAAAATAGGTTGTTCTTCATCAAAATCCCCCCTCCTTGGATTTAGCATTCATTGATGATTTTTCCTGAACCATTCTTGACTAAGATGTTTATAAAACGATGCCTGCACATTTACCAGTCAGCTTCTTGCCATTCTGTACCAAGTAAGAGCTCCTCCTCCTTTTCTTCTGTTTATTTACTTACCTATTTACTACCAGTATAGTTTTATGGATTTCTATTTTCATTCCTGGTTTTATATTCATACTCTCCTTATTTATTTTGATATTCAAATTGTTCCATCTCTGAGTACTAGAAGTCACTTCAGGCATTCTCTTACCTTTATGACATATCCTCATCATTTTCTAAAACATTCCCTTATTTTCTGGCATAAATCCTCCAGAACTTCCTATGCCCCAGTCCTACATGCATCCATTTCCCTGAGACATCTCTGTTCTTTTAGTAAACAATGTATTAGGGACCAAAATCTGAGCATTGGGCATGCTCATTGTTATAGGGGTCTTTTCGGTTGTAGTTCTTTTCAGCAGACAGAGTTGGGAAATATATGCACATGTTTACGCAAATACACACATATACTTACATATATACAAACACATATATGCATATATGAGCACATGTGCATGCATCCACACGTAGAAATACGCTGTAAATAATGAGTTCACAGTGATGCCTCCAATTTGGAGCACACTTTTTTTTTTTAAAGCTTTTATTTATTTATTTGACAGACAGAGATCACAAGTAGGCAGAGAGGCAGGCAGAGAGAGAGAGAGAGAAGGAAGCAGGCTCCCCGCTAAGCAGAGAGCCCGATGCCAGGACCCTGGGATCACGACCTGAGCCGAAGGCAGAGGCTTTAACCCATCCAGGTGCCCCGTGGAGCACACTTTTTTTAATCACTGTACAATTTTTGTCCTTCACTTCCACATGGCTAAAAAAAAAGAAGCAAAATAGAATCTAAAGTGACTTAGAGAATATTGCCTCTATTATGACAGCTTTACATCTCCTTCTTAAAATTTCATCCTATTTAGCAGTATTGTGTGTCCTTAAAAATTCAGTTTTGTCTTTGGTCCATATCTGAGCTCTTTCTCCTGGTAAGACTGCAGTGGGAACTTGTGAGGGGCAAAGTCTTCAGTCTCTCCTGGAATTCAAATCTAACTACCACAAGTTTATATACTTTAAAGTTATTCACCAAAAAATCCATCAAATCTTAAGATATCAGCCAGTCTGTCCACCATAGAAAACTCCAGTTCTGAAAGAAAAGTGAAGCCATGTAGGCAAAAATTCTTCTGGGTGGGGATGAAAGAATGTGGTGGCAAAGGAGGACGAGGTACTTAAATCTTTAGATGTTAAAGTGGAAAGGCACATAGGCAGTCCCTAGAGATGGATACAAGGTAGCCCAGTGACTCTGTTCCCAGATCCCCAGGAGGAAAAAAGTAACTATATCCAGGGGCACCTGGGTGGTTCAGTTGGTTAAGCATCTGACTCTTGGTCTCAGCAAGTCATGATCTTAGGGTCCTGGGATTGAGCCCCACATCTGGCTCTGTGTTCAGCAAGAAGTCTGCTGGAGATTCTCTCTCTCCTCCTCTGCCCCTCCCCCCATCAAAAATTTTTTAAATATTTTAAAAGTAAGTATATTCAAAAATAGGCAGTCATTGAACAATATGGCAGTCCCCCGGCCCATCAATACAAACCCACAACAGAACCTAGAACTAAATGCAATGAACCAGTCTCAAGAGTGATGGCCTAGTACCATGGGTTATACTCAGGTACAACACAGGCCTTTCATAAATGTCCTGCTTACCACTACTCATTGGTTTTAGCTTTCCTTCATGGTAGTTGTGTTGAGGCAGCAGTATATAATACAGTATATAATATCCATGCAACCAAAAATAACTCAGTTCTAGTTTTAGGTCAGTTATATTAATAAGTGTCTGGTCTTGGATTATAATAACCTCTCTGAGCCTCAAATTATTTATTTATAATATGAAAATACTGTAAGATTATAAAGTGAATTTGAGATAATAAACATAAAACTGTAGCACGTAGGTCTTAGATAAATGCAGACTTTCTTAAGAATAATGCAGAGGTTCATAATACCTTATATATGCTAAAACCTTACATATATCCCTAAGAAAAATAGTCCAAGGTACCTTACAGTAGGGCCTAGAGCCTGATATCAAGAGGGAACTTAGCTGGACCAAATTCATAACCATTCTTTTTAAGTTATCTCCCCATGTGGATTAACCAATAGTTAAGAAGACTTTCCTATGTTAATCAGCCAGAATTTTATAACAACATAATGGTTTGGAATCATGTCCCTTGCTATCGAATTTTTAGCTGCTTCCATAACTGAAAACATACCATCTCTTGGGCCATTGTTATCCTGAGAACACCTGTAGTATTGCATTTTCTTTGGAACTTAAATGGCCAGATATGGTGTGGTTGAGGGCTGAAATGAAAACAAATAGTCCCTTGCTGAGGTATACTCTGAGCGGACTGCTCTCATAGACAGTGCTCTCCTTCAAAGAGTATGTCTTCCTCCAGTTTCCCCTGCCCATGGTTGCATGTCTACAAAACACCCGCATGCCTGTCTCCCTGAGGATAACTGGCAGGTAAAATGTCACTTCTGTTCTTCTCCTACCCAATAACTCAAAGGCCAGAGCTGCTAAGGGATATTGCTATGGCAGATTCATAAGGGAGCACACATCTAGCAATACTACAGGAAGGGACTGTCTCAAGCCTGCAGTTTCAAAACCTCTCTGTTCTCCAAGCACAGTTGCCCTAAGCCAAATGCCTTTGCAAGCTAACAGTCGAATTACATCCATCACACAAGTATAGGACAGTGGTAGTGGAAAGGACTATGAGAACAGCAGAGAGCATGTCCCAAGTAAAGGTCTTGACATCAGGTGGTTTTTTAAACATCATACTGGCCAAATCCAATGAATTTGTTTGTGACCTGTGCCCTGATCTGATACTTGTACTTCGTAGACTTTAATCTGAAGAAGATGACATGCCAGCGAAGTAAGACATGGGGTCCTACTCTTGGATCTACTACTAAAAAGGTCAGAGAACTTTGGAAGTCACATGACTTCTCTTGGCCCAGGTTCCTCATAAGGAAAGTGAAGCCTCCACTTGATGTGAAGCCTCAAGTGAACATGAAGGTCCTCCAGCACTTCTTGAGGCTCAGATTCCAGACTGGACCCAATCCAGCTCCCCAGGATCTCCGCCTACCTAGAGGCTAACCCATGTTTGAGGGAAACTGAAGTTTAAACAACCTGGAAAGACTTCTCTAAGAATAATAATACAGAAGTATAAATATAGAAGGAGGTCAACAGTGAATATTTACTTAAAGTGAGAAAAGAAAGCATGAAATCATTAACTTTTAAAACCCAACAAATACCAAAAATATTCCAAAACGCAGGGGAAAAAAGTAACTTAAGATTTGTTAATTATCTGCTTGACAAACCTCTATAAATGCATTTATTCTACATGTTTTGGCTGCATAATCTTTGATTGTCTCTTCCTATGACCAAATTCTGCAATAACTTTTCTATAGAGAGACTAGAAAGATAATTCAGCTTTTCCTATAACAAGGTTGATCAGAATTTATTATTAATGATAATTTAGAAAATTTCTTTCCACCTCACAACTCATTACTGGCAAATGTCACGTACATTTTTAATACTTTTGTCAAATTTGGGAAAATCCTTTATCAAGTGTCTTTTGTATGCAAACTTTACAATTTCAAACATTTATGTCTCCTTGAGCAGAGACTAAGCTGAAATATTCTTTCAGCTGACATCACTCATTCCCCAAATCC
Source organism: Meles meles (assembly GCF_922984935.1). Taxonomy (NCBI): domain Eukaryota; kingdom Metazoa; phylum Chordata; class Mammalia; order Carnivora; family Mustelidae; genus Meles; species Meles meles. The sequence continues at coordinate 61,025,453 of NC_060069.1, forward strand.
TTGAGGGACCTCTGCTCTTATCACTTTCTACCGGGTACACTATAGCCCCACCTTTATGCACACAGAACTTCTCACAGGTCCTCCACACAGGGCAACCTTCTACAACTTTGTGGTCTTACAAATGCTGATCTCTCATTTTGAATTATTCCGCCCCTTCCCTCCCTTATTCCTCTTCTTTAAGACGCACATTCAGCTACCCCCCTCTGCACTGTCCCTGCCTTTTGCTCACAATACTAGAAAAGAATCCTTCCTGTGTTATAGTTCTCTGTCCCTTTGCCTGCATTCCCTACTAGAATTCGATTCCCCTGAGAGGAGGCAGTGGCTCTTTCCATCTGCCTAGCTTAAGGTCTAGCTCAGAAATGATGCTCGATAAGTGTGTCATAAATAAAAATTGTCCCACAACACAGACCGCAAGAAGTGCCACAATTCTTTACCTTTCTAAAACAAACCTTACTCTGATCTAATTTCTCAATTGTCAAATGCTAATAAAAACAGCAGAATCATTTACTGGGATGTCTTCCTCCCCTCTTAGGCTCAGGGAGTCCATGAAAATGAGAGACTTGCCCTCAGGCCATTAGTCAGCCTTGGTTACCTGGACACTGTTTCTCTTTCTGCTACTCTAGGAGGTGATGGAGTTGTGGTCCTTTCAACTCACTTTTGGCTGGCTCTTAGACCCCTTTTCCCCACTTCCAAGGTGGCAGTCTTTAGGGGTAACCACTTAAATTACCCAGGAGACCATTCTCTTTCTAAGGTGTTATCACCTCAGGAAGGGGTAAATGTGAGCAGGGGACAGGTCAATACCAACAGCAGAATATCTCAACCTCATTTTCTTCAAGGCCTAGAAAGAACCCCAAAAGGACTGAGTAAAGAAGTCATCAAACTGGTGCATCCCCACCAGCCTTAGAGGAAAAAGGAAATCAAGAAAAGAAAGAAAAAAAGAAGAGAGAGGAGGGGAGGGGCGTGGAAAATATTTTCCTGGGCAAAGAAGCCTAGAAACTGGAGAACACAGCAGTCTTATTACCCTTCTTCTATGGGTGAAGGACACTATTACTTCTATGTTCATTTTCTAATGAGTCTGCTCAAGCAAGAAAATAATAATAATAATAAAATAAGGCACCGGTTAATCTCTACATTAATTTATTAATACATTAGCCTGCCACAAATGTTTATCAATCAAATCAATCAATGAATGACTTCTCATGGTTAGTTCATTATCATGAATCTGGTTTTTTAAAACTACATAAATATCATTCAGGGGAAAACAAACAGTGTCACTTCCCTCACACCCACGAAGTTATATAGGTAAGGACCATGGTTAGGGCCCTTCCCTTCTTGCACTGGGGAAACAGAGAAGACTTGTTTGTTTCAGCTACAGTGATGAAGATTCCTCAACTGCTACAAAAATAGGTTTTCTGTTGATTCTGCATTTTATAGAAAGGGGTTAAGGCAGATGAGATCTTGCATTGGGCTTCTACCAGCAAACTTAACATCGCTGCTGTATTATATGGGGAAACAAACAAACAAACAAAAAACAGCAAAATCATGTTTCCCTTGGAGAACTTATTTAAGAGAGGCTGGAGTACAATGCCTAACATCCTTTATCAAAGGACAACAACAGATTTGCAGAGCAAAGTGCACCCCTGACTTAATATATTCTTCCAAATGAGGTTGATGTTTGTAGTCTCAGTCTCAGTGAATGGAGATTTCACTACCTCACATCATCTGGTCATTAACTTATGTAGCAGAACAAAATGGCCCACCAACCTCTTTTCTAGTTAGCAGGACTTATTTAAATTCCTTTCCCTCCCCACTCATCCTCCTTTTTATAACCAGCCGCAAATTGCCAGTATTGATAAACCATTAGAAAATAAAATAAGAGACAATTTTATTGACAGCTAAATGAAGTAAAGCCTGGGTTGTGTTGGTTTTAAGCAATTGAGCTTTTTGTATTCATTGAAACTCTGCAAGCAGCATGTGTTAAATTTTTGATATATGCAGTGCGCACTGAAATCTTTATCTACATTAACTGAGACACCAATTTGCACCCCTGTTGCACTCTAATAGGCTGATTTATTGTGGTTTTCCAAGGCCTATTAATGAAAGAGCTTGGAGTTTTTTAGTGGCCTGAATCAATTTTATTTTTGGATGAGGCAGAGCTTGTCAAGGTCCATGCCTCTCATTTTCCCTTTTGTCAGTGCGGATGGATGGTGCAAGCTCTCGTGTTATGTGCGGCAGGCAGACTGGCATGCAAAGCGGGGACCGCTTGGGCATCTGCACACACTCATCTATGGGATTGCCAAGGAAGTGCCAAGGGATTCCCCAGGTGGCTTCAAGAGAGATAACTGCCTACAAGAAGTGTTTACAAAAAGAAATACAACTAAAAAACAAAAACAAAACCCACTGAGGGTGACAATAACCACCAATCTGGAGTGACCATGTTTACTTTTACCAGCATTAGCAAGTTCTTGGCTCACCTACTTGGATAGTTTCTTATTATCTTACTCCCCTATTTGAACTTAAGTCTCTGATGGGTGGGGGAGGGGGAAGGCTGGCAATCTAGTCTTGTTCATTCATGTATCCGAAGCATCTAGAATAGAGACTGAGTTCATTAATATTGTGGACAGACCTCCGCACAAAAAGAAGAAATGAAAAAGTTCATTCAATTATGACTTTTTTAACCAATGTTTGTTACCATTAGTCTCTGAGGATCTTTGAGAATCTGATGAAAGCTGTGATCTCTCTCTAGAAAGACACTTGGTTGGTTCATGAACATTAAATGTTCCACACAATTTCTGATTTCCCTAAAATCCCATGAGTAGGCCACAGGGTAAAATGCCTCATGGTCCACACAGTGCTGAGAAAGAAGATTGTTTGATTGTTTAATTACTGGATTGTTTAACTGTTTAATTACCGGAACTGGGGGAAACAGACAGGGACTATGTGGAGGGTGGGAGGGAAGAAGCTGATCCAATTGGATTAGATGATCTTTTGTTTACTGTTCCTGGGAATCCTAACTTAGTCAGCCAAGCAAACCATCCAAGAATTAATTTGATATACTAATCACTGTTCACAGCCCAGAAAATATTAAACAGATAATGAGCAAATTTGTTAAAAGCTACATAAAAGTGTCTTCCTTTTGCTTCCAAATTTGTTAGTTGATTTGTTCCCTAGGGTGACTGAATTAGAGTTCTTCTTTGCTGTAGCTTTGTCTTTAGAGAGGGAGTTTCAAATATTCAAGAGTAGATCTTCCTATCCTGAAGCTGACTGATCTAGAATTAAATCATCCCATAATTTTGCTTTCTTGGAATAGAATCCCAAGGACCTCAGACTATTCAGCTGAGTCTGAGGAATCACAGGAGGAGCCAGCAGGTGCCTTTCCTCTGGGATGAAGACGGTGCTGCTGGATTTGGGCTCTTTACATTGCCCTTGTTATTTTAAAAGTGTTTCTCAGCAAATCCATCAACTGATCAGAACTTTGATTCCTGTACAAACACTGATGTTAGCATTCCCATATCACATACTGCAAAGTTAGGTTTATTTACGGTATATGGTTTCAGTCACCAGTAGCCTGAAAGACTGCATATTCCCCACATAGCACTCTGAGATGACTACGGTCTTGTCTCATCATATGCCAGAGAATCTGCTATAGAACAAAAAGGTTCAATTGGGATTATGAAACAGAGTCTATCATGAAATCCTGACCCTTGGCAGATTTCTGACAAGAAACACAATGAACACAAATTTAAGAGAAAATTTACCTCAGAAATTAATGCAAAAAACTGGGGATGATGTCTCAGATGTGGCATAGTTTGAAATAAAACATACCAAAATATCAAGATCAGGTACATGGAGACTTGAGTTCATGGATATCATCATTCTTGTGTTTCTACGTCATGAACATAATAAAAAGTAAGGTAGCCTAAAATCCACATCAACCCCCCAAAAAGAGAAATTAACACATTTTTAGGAGACTCAGAATGTTACTTCTATAACCAGGCGGATTTTTTTCAGAGTCAGGAAAATGAGGCGGTAAAATTTAGCTTTACCTCTTGGCTGGGTAAACCAGGCTCGTGGCCGCCTCATCACTTTGGTTTGGTTTCCTTGCCTTTATTAGGATAATAATATCTACCTTTAAGGCAGTGAGGAAGGTTAGACAGGATTATGTCTGTTAGGCACCCAGGGCCAGGCCCAGAAGCACCAAATATGCATTCAATTAACAGAAGTTGCCTTCTTGTAATCACCAGGTGCCCAAGGAAGAGTTGAATAAAAAGTAAAAGGAGATCACAGGCAGGTCAGGGAGCCTGGCAAGATACTGGTTGACTATTCAGTCTTCAGAATCAAATGAACTGTTAGCAGAAAATGCAGAAATCTGTCTTTTAAGCTGTCTCTTGTGCAGTACTGGGGGAGGAGCAAATGTGGCATCTGTTAAAAGATGGGGGTGGTGGAAAGGAAGACAGCAGTCCTGATTTATGACAGAAGAGGCAAAAGAGCTAAAAATTAAAATAAAAATGAAGGTCCTACCTGTTTGACGATAACAAAATTTAGATAAGTTACTTCTGAAGGAAAGACAGGTACTATTAAAGCCAACAGAATCATCAGTATGTGTTTCCAAAAGGACAAACACTGCAGAAAATGCTTACAGTGAATGAAAATACACCCAATTCACAACAAAAGAAACACTGTGGGCTCAAAGCCAGAAACTATTCTTGGTTTGAATTTTGTTTTTTTTTTTATGACACTAAATTTAACCAACTGGAATTCTTTTTTAAAATAGAATTCTATTCAACCTTTTCAAATGACAAATTTGCATTTAATGAGAAATGTGCACTTTCTCACAGGGATGAAACTCTCAGTCCCTGTATTAGTTAGTCTTGAAGAAGCAAGGCCCACATTGTGGCAAGTATTTCTCAGGAATGAATGACTGGGGCAGGCACAGGTTGAAGAGCAGGAAATGTTTCTCCTCCCAACAGGTAATGCCCATGGTGAATCTTCTCTGGGGGAGGCCCCTAATCTTGTCCATGTGGATGAAATCCGGCAAGAGAAAAGGCATAGTTGTAGAATAAATGACTGGTATAATTAACGCTATTGTTCAGGAAGGACTTAGTTATCAAAGGATAAAAGAGTCAGCAGCAAGTTCAAGCAATGAAATAATGTGCCATGGGCGGTTTCTCAAATTCTTGCTTACTTTAGGAAACTACGATGGGCTAATCAAAGAGCACCCTGATCCTATAATAGTCAGAGAGAATAAAGGGAGTACTATAGGACAAAAGACCCAAATATTTCATTTCTAAGCCAACAGCTAACTCGGTTGCTAAGAGTATCAGCAGGTTAATTAAGAAATCTGTTAGTGATGAGGCTGGCACATTTTCATTTCCAGAAGATACTGCTCGTTAGCACATGAGCATAACTAATGGTTGTTGAATAGTGACATGCTTTTGCAGAAGGGAGGGTGTAGGGATGTCTTCTTAGCTCATAGACAAGTCTCCCCTTGCTTGCCCTACCCACCGTACTAGCAAGAAAGGAACCCTGTCTCTACTTGCCTCAGTTGCTACCTAGGAAGAGGCCAGATCAAGAACTCAGATTCCCATGAATATTAACACATTCTATCCTTTTTTTCTTTAGGTAGCTAAAAAGAAAGCTACTGACTGTAGAATTTTCATAAATTGCATGCTACATCATTGTGGAAACTTTTTTTTTTAAAGATTTTATTTATTTATTTGACAGAAGTCACAAGTAGGCAGAGAGGCAGGCAGAGAGAGAGGGGGAGACAGGCTCCCTGCTGAGCAGAGAGCCCGACTCGGGGGTTCAAACCTAGAACCCTGGTGTCATGACCCGAGCTGAAGGCAGAGGTTTTAACCCACTAAGCCACCCAGGCTCCCCCGTTGTGGAAACTTTTGATTGTAAGAAACAGAAAGCCACAACTTAAGCAATAAAGAATTTATTATTGATTTTGTCAAATGTAAGATACCAATTATAACAAAACCATTATTTTATGACTCACTAAGAAAGAAAACAAAATACCTTCAGTTAGCATTGACACGGTGTCCTCCAATGATTTAAAATTTTTATTTTGTATCTATTGGAAAAAAATTATAAAAGTGAAACATATTTTGTCATATATCACATATATACTAAATATGATATATCAGAAATATATGTATATATACAACCACAAATCAAATACATTGATTTATTGTCTTCATTACTTTTTAAATTCAGAACCATCAATATCCATATTTTGCCTAACCAGTGTTGTCCTCTGTGACATGAAAAGTATTGGTGATGCAGCATTCCTTGCTCTCTATTGCCTCTTGAATTTTCTTCCAAGCACTGTCATCATGGAAATGATGATGATGCTTCCTTTATGTTTCCACAAGTTGTCAGTGGAAAGTGTTCAGACAGAACACAAGATCCCTAACTCTAATGTCTTTTAATGGTTTGTTGACTGAGCTACTGAGGAGCTGCAGCTGTCAGTCATGTCACTGGGAATCACAATCAAATTGACTCATACACAGGCAGTGACAACTATGTCAGGACTGCCCCTGGCCAGCAGTGATTGTAAGATAATATCATGGCAGAATATATTCTGATTTCAGAGATGGTAAACTATGAAAACCAAGTGAAACCTAGAATCAACACAATGGATTATCCCACCTTCACAAGAAATCTGAAACTATGATGGCTGGAGGGCAGGTTAATTCAGGGGTTCGGTGATGTCATCAGGGACCCATGTTCTTTCCACCTTTTCTACTCCACCATTTTCAGTGTAGTGTCTTGTGCTCACTTCACTGCCTTCATGGATCTAGAGGATGTTAGAGTTTCAGGAGTCATACACAGACCTGATGTCCAGAGGGTAAATAAGAAGTGTTTGCTTCTAAGGGTCTCATTTTACCAGTAAACAAAATAATCCCCTTAGAGAATATTCCAGTCACACAGGAAGTAAAAAAATGAACACCATTGTTGAGCTCTATCCATTGCTCCTTTGCAGGAACATTGGTCTAATGTTAACAGATCTTTGTCAAAAGTATCAGAAAGCTGTATTTTACTGTGGAAGATTCTGATTTTTAAAACATATCTCCAATCCATCAGTTTCTAGACCATATGATGTGTCCTGCATACAACATGGAAACTAACAGAGCTTCAGTCCCAAGATGTTCTACCAGACCCTAGGTTTTAGGGAAAAAACTAAGCAACAACTCATATAGTCATACTGGAAAGGCAGCCAACATCTAGTTCTAGGCATCTGAAGGACCATGTACTGCCAGCAGAAATGACACAAATAGGCCATAAATAAATACCTCCACCCAGGAGAAACAGAACCCATTTCACCAGACCCATGGCTTTACCAATGGGCAGACTGCTCCAAGTTGGTTCATCTAATGAAAATCTCTTGAGGCTTCCCTTAGAAGTTCTAACTTTGCAAGGAGTCTTTGATGGCACCACAAGAACACTAGGTGTCATCCCAGCAAATGACTCAAATCCCAAACTTTACTTGAGCTTTGTGACCCCTCCCCCACTCCCTCCCTTCATTCCCATGGCATCCCAGCTAGCCTCTCTCTGAACAGTGTTCCTACTCTACACTCCATACTGGCCCCATCCTCATCTGCTTGTCACTCTGTGGTTCCAACCCTACTCATTTGGACTTTTACTTGCTCGTAATTTATTTGGGCCAAGAGTTGTGAACTTTGCCTCCCATTTGCTTTAACCATTCCATTATACTCATTTTTCCTATAGTATCTCAGATCAGGTATCTGTCCCTTCCCTGCAGACCTTCATCTATCTTCAGATGAAGACACAGCTGCATGACCTCTGGCACAAATGGGAAAATCTTGACAAACTTCATAAGTCAAAATGAGCAGCTATGGGTTTCTCATCTAGAGCCATGATTCTTAGATGTGTGAGAGGCAGAGGGAGAAATATGCTTCTCAAGCATGACTTCCTTCCCACCTTCCTCCTTCTGATACTCTTCATACCTCCATTTCTTCCTTCTGAAGAATTTTCATGTTTTAAATATTTAAATTATACAAGAAATTTAGACTGCAATAAAAAATGAGAATGAAAACCAAGATCACTTGGTTTCCAGCACCACAAAAATATCATTGGGTACATTTTGGTATACCCCTCTCCCACCAGTATTGTTTTTTTTTTTTTTTTTCATTTTATTTATTTTTTTCAGCGTAACAGTATTCATTCTTTTTGCACAACACCCAGTGCTCCATGCAAAACGTGCCCTCCCCATTACCCACCACCTGTTCCCCCAACCTCCCACCCCTGACCCTTCAAAACCCTCAGGTTGTTTTTCAGAGTCCATAGTCTCTTATGGTTCACCTCCCCTTCCAAATTTTTTTTTTTAATAAACATATAATGTATTTTTATCCCCAGGGGTACAGGTCTGTTAATCGCCAGGTTTACACACTTCACAGCACTCACGATAGCACTTACCCTCCCCAATGTCCATAGCCCCCTCCCCCTCTCCCAATCCCACCTCCCCCCAGCAAACCCCAGTTTGTTTTGTGAGATTAAGAGTCATTTATGGTTTGTCTCCCTCCCAATCCCATCTTGTTTCATTTATTCTTCTCCTATCCCCCTACCCCCTCATGTTGCTTCTCCATGTCCTCATATCAGGGAGATCATATGATAGTTGTCTTTCTCCGATTGACTTATTTCACTAAGCATGATACGCTCTAGTTCCATCCACGTCGTCGCAAATGGTATGACACCTCCAGATTTAAAGTGAGGGGGTGGAAAACAATTTACCATGCTAATGGGCATCAGAAGAAAGCTGGGGTGGCAATCCTTATATCAGGTCAATTAGATTTCAAGCCAAAGACTATAATAAGAGATGAGGAAGGACACTATATCCTACTCAAAGGGTCTGTCCAACAAGAAGATCTAACAATTTTAAATATCTATGCCCCTAACGTGGGAGCAGCCAACTATATCAATCAATTAATAACAAAATCAAAGAAACACATCAATAATAATACAATAATAGTAGGGGACTTTAACACTCCCCTCACTGAAATGGACAGATCATCCAAGCCAAAGATCAACAAGGAAATAAAGGCCTTAAATGACACACTGGACCAGATGGACATCACAGATATATTCAGAACATTTCATCCCAAAGCAACAGAATACACATTCTTCTCTAGTGCACACGGAACCTTCTCCAGAATAGATCACATCCTGGGTCACAAATCAGGTCTCAACCGGTATCAAAAGATTAGGATTATTCCCTGCATATTTTCAGACCACAATGCTCTGAAGCTAGAACTCAATCACAAGACGAAAGCTGGAAAGAACCCAAATACATGGAGACTAGACAGCATCCTTCTAAAGAGTGAATGGGTCAACCAGGAAATTAAAGAAGAATTGAAAAAATTCATGGAAACAAATGATAATGAAAACACAACAGTTCAAAATCTGTGGGACACAGCAAAGGCAGTCCTGAGAGGAAAATATATAGTGGTACAAGCCTTTCTCAAGAAATGAGAAAGGTCTCAAGTACACAACCTAACCCTACACGTAAAGGAGCTGGAGAAAGAACAAGAAAGAAACCCTAAACCCAGCAGGAGAAGAGAAATCATAAAGATCAGAGCAGAAATCAATGAAATAGAAACCAAAAAAACAATAGAACAAATCAATGAAACTAGGAGCTGGTTCTTTGAAAGAATCAATAAGATTGATAAACCCCTGGCCAGACTCATCAAAAAGAAAAGAGAAAGGACCCAAATCAATAAAATCATGAATGAAAGAGGAGAGATCACAACTAACACCAAAGAAATACAGACAATTATAAGAACATACTATGAGCAACTCTACGCCAACAAATTTGACAATCTGGAAGAAATGGATGCATTCCTAGAGACATATAAACTACCACAACTGAACCAGGAAGAAATAGAAAACCTGAACAGGCCCATAACCAGTAAGGAGATTGAAACAGTCATCAAAAATCTCCAAACAAACAAAAGCCCAGGGCCAGACGGCTTCCCAGGAGAATTCTACCAAACATTTAAAGAAGAACTCATTCCTATTCTCCTGAAACTGTTCCAAAAAATAGAAATGGAAGGAAAACTTCCAAACTCATTTTATGAGGCCAGCATCACCTTGATCCCAAAACCAGACAAGGATCCCACCAAAAAAGAGAACTACAGACCAATATCCTTGATGAACACAGACGCAAAAATTCTCGCCAAAATACTAGCCAATAGGATTCAACAGTACATTAAAAGGATTATTCACCACGATCAAGTGGGATTTATTCCAGGGCTGCAGGGTTGGTTCAACATCCGCAAATCAATCAATGTGATAGAACACATTAATAAAAGAAAGAACAAGAACCATATGATACTCTCAATAGATGCTGAAAAAGCATTTGACAAAGTACAGCATCCCTTCCTGATCAAAACTCTTCAAAGTGTGGGGATAGAGGGCACATACCTCAATATTATCAAAGCCATCTATGAAAAACCCACCGCAAATATCATTCTCAGTGGAGAAAAACTGAAAGCTTTTCCGTTAAGGTCAGTATTGTTTTATTTTTTAAATATTTTATTTGACAGAAAGAAAGAGCCGGATAGCAGAAGCGGAGGGAATGGCAGAGGGAGAGGGAGAAGCAGGCTCCCCACCAAGCAGGGAGCCCAATGCGGGGCTCAATCCCAGGACCCTGGGATCATGACCCGAGCAGAAGGCAGGATCCTAATTAACTGAGACACCCAGGAGCCCCTGTTCTCTATTGCTTTTATTCATTGATTGACTTTTTAAAATTTGGATGGTTTCCTTTACTTTTGCAAGGTTGAAATCAAATATTTTTCTTTCATACATATCTATGAAAATTCAACTATAAAAATTATATCATTATTAATTATATGTAGCGTTCAGTTAAAGCAAGAATATATATTCTGAACTTCTAGGCTATAATTAAAGGCAGAAATATTTTTAATCATCTTATATCCCCTCAGTTCTTCTCATGAAAACACTCCACAGAAATTTACCAATGTGAATATTTCAAAATAGAAAAACCCAGAAACAATCAAGTAAATTCCTTCCTTACTGATTTTTAATAGTATGTAGTATTGGTTAACATAAATTAAATCTCTTATCTGCTCAGATGGGAATAGAAGACTCATTTCACCCTAATGTTTTTTTTTTTCTGTAAATTAGAATACCATCTGGGGGCACTTACACAGCTCCAGGATTTCAGCCCCCTCATAAGTGTCAAAGCAGAACCTAGCATTAGGTGTTTCAAACATGTTTGTCTCTGCAGCACTCTGTTGCTACAGACTGTTACTTCCCGAGGCAAGAATATCTTGATTTTGAAGTGTCTTTAAGATGTGTGTTCTTGTTTCTTAATTACTCAGACTCTCCCTGACTCTCAACGGGAAAAAGAAAAGTGAGTTTTGAATCCATGTGTCCATTGGATGAAAAGATACTTAAAACTTGCAGTGCTTTCCAACAATAAACTCCCAAAGCAGAAGGAAAAAAAGTTTATCTTCTCAAAAAAGATATCCTCCCAACACACACATACACACATACACACCACACATGCGTGCGCGTTCTCTCTCTCTCTGCCCCAGAAGAAGGCATTGTCATAGCCTGCGTGTTTGCATTTTATTTCTCATGCTGAAATAGCCACTGAAAATAAATTATTTCAAATAATGCTTCACATTGCAAAATCAAGTTTTCTAGAACTCATTTTTGAAAATCCATCGAAATAGATATTAATCCGATTTTAAAAACAAATTAAAATCATTTTTACCTCAGCATCCTTGGATTTTCATGAGAGCTCTTAGTTTTAGAACTAAACACCTTCATAGATTTTTGCCCAAGATCTATAAATTTAGGTATAGCTAGTTTACCTCACATAGATAATGATGATGTGTGATAAAGAGATTAGTAGACTGGGCTGATCATGTCCCTCCCCTCCCCACCCCCACCACAGTCATTCTCATCCTCCTGGACTGTTTACCTGCTAGTCTGATCAACTACTAGGTATGCTCTCCATTAAAATATACTAGCCTACAGAAATACCTTGGCTACATCTGACAAAGAGGTAACATGCATTTATTTGATCTGTTAATCCCAAAGCTAACATTTGAGGAGAGCAAGGGTTTAATCAAATCTTCAGTATGCCCGATGGCCAGCGCAGTGCGTGCCATCCTTTCTGAGTCATAAAGGCCAGTCTTGCTTTGCAGCTGCTACAATTTCATGGGACCATAGCATTTTAGAACTGGAAGGGACCTTAGATAATTTGTGACTTGACCTTCCAGCCACTTTAAAACTGCTGCTCAAAAAACATCGGACTCTGTAACTTCTCTGCTGCTAAACCCTATGCTCTTTAAAAGCAATGAAACATCTGTTCTAGATGCTTTTATGGGGCAGTTTGTTAAAGGGTTGTTTGGTGGAGTGCTTTTAAGTTCATGAAGATTTTGAGTCTTCTGACAAGCACTGCTCAAGGAATTACTTTACACAAATGAGGACACTTGGAAGAGAGGAAGAAGGAAAGGAAACCAACCTTTCTGAACACCCACTAGATGCCAGGGGTCTTACTTGCATCAGCTCTTTTGATATTGGCCTTCAAAGATACCTATTGTTTCCATTTCACAGATGAAGAAACTAAAACCCAAAGAGTTTAAAGGTAAGTTACTCAGTATCTCAGTTAGTGAAAGACAAAGCTGGAATTTAAACCCATGTCTTTCAGACCCTATATATGGCCGACATTCTGTTTATTACACCACATTATTCCCCTTAAGTTGTATTCAAATATCTAAATAGCAAAGCACTTCATGAGACTCCATCTGGCCGCATGGGCATGGTAGACGTTTTCCCACCAGCGAGCCCTCAGAGCAGTTCGTTCAAATCTCAGGGAAAGGGATTCCCATTTTCTTGTTTGGCTGTGTGATCATTACAATAGAATGTGCTTTGTACAATGTTTCCTTTATATCAGAGAGCAAAGTTTACTCCTTTAGAAGCTGTCTAATGATGCTTGTTATTGAAATTCTAGGAATTCAAGGAACAAGGTCAACCAAGGGCATGGGCTGAGTTTACATAGAGTTTCCTGGTAATTAGGCATTGATGGCTGGAGGGCTTTCAACCCACCCAAAACACAGAAACAGGTTTCCCCTTGAGGTTCAAGATAACTCTGAAATCAGCACCATTACCACATCCTGGCCATTCCTCAGCTGCAATTTACATGAAGGACAAAAAGAGTGACATTCCCCTCTCCCTATACCTCAACCTGCTTTTTAAAAAAAAAGGCAAAATGAATGGAATTCCCCCTTTCTGGACCCAGAATCCAGAAACAAATAATAAATCTTTGTATACCCTTATGGTACTCTGCAAGATTGGTGATTACTCCCAACTTTGTTTGAATTACATTCTACCTCATTTGTTTTGGACCAACTTCTCCCTCAAATTGACACAACCAAGATAACAAGGTTAGGTGCAGAAGGCTGCTTGAGAAATATAAAAAGAATTCAACCCAGATGTTGAAAATACATAGCTGGTGTCCAAGGTAATATTGAAAATCAAAAGTTAGCAATAAGGTTGATGTCATGGGGTATGGATTTTGTTCCAAGTCAGGCATTTTAATCTCAATATTTCTTTAAGTTTACTGCTCTACTAAGATAGAGTCATGCCTCATGGCATCTAGGACCAGGGCTCTTAATAGCAAGGGCTCTGAAATACTCACAAGTGATTGTGCTCTATCAATGAAAAGGGATGGAGCTACCAAGAAAGAGACCTCTTGTTTAATTACCCTTTGGGTCATGGGCACCTCCCCTTCTCTGCCCTGGGGTAGAGAAGCCCTTGGCTCCTCCTAGGCTAAGCACTGACTCTGGGATTGTCCCAAACCCTCATCTATTATTTCCTCATTTTCTTGGGACCCTCCTTCCTTTGTCCACATGTTACTTTTGGTTCTGTTTCAGCTCCTACCTGCAAAGGTTAATGTCTGCCCTTGCCACCCAGTGAGAGGCCACATGAAACACAGCAGTTTCTACTTCTGCAATTCTGTGCTGTCTCTGAAGGGGTTACTTTCTTTTACGTGGGTGGGCAACTTACTGTACCCTACTTTTCTCTTATCCTTTTAATTGCTTTCTCTATACATCCTGCCAAAGTCAGATCACATTATTAAAGAATCTGGGATGTGTAGCTGGTAAACAGCAATTTATTTTTCTCGCCCTTTGGAAGTGTGTCTTGTTGATGATTTTCACTCAGTGACCCAAATAATAAGTGTTCCTGTTATGCAATGGATGAAACAAACAGAGAAGTTTCTTCCTCAGGTAAACCACAGAGCTCACACAGAAGCAGACATGGTCTTGATCAGGCATAAGTCAGCTTATGTTTCTATGTAACTAGAAATGATAAAGCAGAGAAACCCAGGTAAAACTGTATAGGATGCCAGATAAGAAAAACCATTAATTAGAGGAAAGGAGGGAATTTCTTTCTAAACATGCTTCTTAAACTATTTGGACTCTAAAATGGAAACACAACACTAGAACATAGAAATATTCACATTTGTGGTTTTATTAACATGTTTAGATTTTTTTAAACACTAGGGTATTTTTTAAAGTTCATGACTCAGCAAAACAGGAATGCATTTGACCAACCACATTTTCCTCCTCCAATTGAAACCCATTTGTATTCTGAGAGAAATTTAATCTGTATATATATGATTCATTTGTGCTTAACTTGTCAAAATGTTAAGAGCTGTTTGAAATAAAAGAAGCTTTTGGATTCTGATGCTTACATAATTTTTATCCTTTAAATCAAAAAGCTGTGCTTTTGCAGAGAATCAACAATCTGACACTCCATAGGCATATGCATGAGATATGTGAAATTACAGGGCTCAAGTAAATCATAGGTATATTGATAATTTGAATTTCAGTATGCATACCTATATAAGTAATATAAGACAAGTAAGCCTTAAACTTAACTTTCTTTAACCAAAGCACATAATTTAAACAATGATTTATTTTAAATGAACTTCCTAATTATTACTTTCTTTGCATGGTCACTACACAATGTTGTTCATGTTGTGTACTGCACAATTCTGGTAAGCACCTGTTTCAAAAACAGTACAATCCTCATAGTAAGTCTGTTTTTCTGTATCCATTTTTTAAAAAGATTTATTTATCTGAGAGAGAGAGTGCAGGGGTAAGGAACAGAAGGAGAGAGAGTCTTTTAAGCAAACTCTGCACTGAGTGTAGAGCCCAAGACAGGGCTCAATCTCAGGCCCCTGAGATTATGACCTGAGCCAAAATCATGAGTTAGATGCCTAATCGACTGAGCCATCCAGGCACCCCCCATTTCTCTTCATTCTTAAATCTTGTTTTCCTTTTTTCAATTCAAAATTCAGGCAAGAACATCATCTACGAACATCACCAAGCTGCAATATCTTTATTGACTAGACCAAAATTCTATCATGACTTGCCAAATTTGCAAGGACTTGCAGGGGCTTCATGCATGTTAATTGAAGATAGTTAGTGCCTGGTAAATTTATAATCAGGCTTTCAGTTTAACTCCATATTGAGTTCATTATGTCTATATGTCTTTGGAAAATTTCCTTTACTTCTTGGAAACTTGTATCTTCAGAAGAAAAAAATAGGATAACTCTATGTCCCTCAGAGAATGCCGGTTATGTAGAGCTAACCAACATACCATGGTAGGGCCATCTTGAATATTCAGTGTAATTGGTCCACAGAGTAAATCAAAAGGGGTGGGGGAGTCTCTGTTTGGAAATGTCAGGCAGAATGGGAGAGTAGATTGGAAGTTTTTGGAAATGGCCAATTGGTGCAACAAAACTACATTGATCAGTGGTGAACTAGAGACTGAGAGCAGGTCAAAAGAAAGATATAAAGAATAGTTCTAGGTACTAGTGGGTGAAATGGGAGCTGTGAATGCTGAAAGTGCAAAGGGTTCTCCTTTTACATGAGACCTAGCTCACTCTGTTGGGCAATGCCCGAC
This sequence comes from Meles meles, assembly GCF_922984935.1. Lineage (NCBI taxonomy): Eukaryota > Metazoa > Chordata > Mammalia > Carnivora > Mustelidae > Meles > Meles meles. The sequence continues at coordinate 61,041,422 of NC_060069.1, forward strand.
TTTTAAGAGAACTGAATGGGGAGTGACAGTTTTAAAAGTTAAAGGATATAATATACATCATGTACCCAGTGCAGTGTCTGAACCTAATATAAGATCAACAGATGTTCCCTTTAGCCCTTTCTAGGACTTGGATTCACTTCACCTGGGCAAAGAAAGCGTATGGAGGACCTAACTCACAAACTCTCACCTACCCAACATGGAAGATATTTGGTCTTGGTGTTGTTTTTAATCTGTTCTCCATTCTTTCATTTTGGAATCTGCCTTTCCCCACTTTACGCAAGTTTAGAAGGGCTCACAATTATGGATTCCTGTATCACCAGCCACAGGGGAAGACATGTGATCCAAGTTGCTCAGAGTCTAACAATGGCCCATTCTAAACAGGACCAGGGTTTGTGTGTGTGTGGTTTTTTTTTCTTTTTAGGAATTAATTGGATGCTGAAAGAGAGAGGACCTCTCTTCTGAGATTAGAAGCTGAAAGCCCCACCTAAACCAGAAGTTTTTGGAACCAAAACAAAGAAAAACAGAGTTAATAGATGAAAAAAAAAAAAAGAGAGAGAGAGAGAGAGAGAGAGATTTCCTGGATCCTACTGTGCCCGAAGCCCTAGACTCTTCAGTTACATGAGATAATTAGTTCATTTCTTTTCCTGAAGTTAATTTGAGTGGGGTTTGTATCCCTACAACCAACAGACCTAACCACTTTATGAGGATTATACTTGGTGATTAAACTTTGAGGTAGAATATATAAGAAAACATATTGTATTTCCCCTTTTCACTATAGATTCTACTCTATTTATAAAAAATAAAATAATGAAAATTAAGTTGGACATTTCTGTACTTAAACCCATTATTAGGATAATTTTTAGGTGTCCCCCATACAATAATACTTCTGTCCTGGTGGGAAAATGAGGGCACTTGTAGAATGGTTAGCTGGTGAGAATACCATGGGGTGGTGTGAACCCAGGCACTGTCTGTTCCCAGAATCTCCCAAGACAACGAAGGTGGCATGTAGAATTGAGAGTCAGTCTTATAACAGAGTTGAGAGTAAATCGTGTAACAGGCAGCATTGATCCCATGATCCATGAGCAAAGGGTCCAAATGACTTGTCCTAACCAAAAAGGAAGCAGAGGCCTGTAACTAGAGGCTGGGCATGGAGTCAGGAAATGATAAAGCCAAGTCAGCCAAGTGAGGGGAGCAAGCAGATTCTGTCGGTGTAGCAAGAGAGGCTGTGTGAGAAAAAGCTACTTCATTGCTGGATCTCTATGCTCTCCAATGTACTACATGGATTAAGGACATGGAGTTGAGAAGCCAGGGCAAGAACACATATCATTTACAGGCTCTCTGTGGCTAAGTAAGCTGTAATTGCTGCTTAACCACACAGAGAGAACAAATAGTTACAGGGAGTAAACAGTCCTCCATTTACTTATTTATTTATCACCACACCATTTCTAGTCTCATCAATCCTATATTGAACATTTGCCACATATGTAGTGTGGTACTAGCAACAGAGATGGAGAAAAACATGGGAGGTGGTCTTTGCCCCCTAGCAGCCAGGGCCCTAATTTGGACTATTTGGATGTGTATGCAGATAACTGGCATATAATCCAGTGTGCGGTGGCCAAATATCACACTAAAGGTTTGGACAGTGAAGTTGTGAGATTTTTAGGGAGGTAGACATTATTCTTCGGTGATCAGAAGAGGTTTCTTAGAAGCGGGGGTGTAAAGCTGGGTGGGTAGTCACTATGGCAAAGGGGACCATGTGGATTTGGAAAGCAGATTGGGCTCTACCCATTAATTCAATATGAGTCGCTGGGCAAGGTCTTAGCTTCTCCAAATCTCATTTTTCTTCCTTTGCAAATGGAAAATAATATTTGCCAATACCCAGGGTTAAGGGCAAGATGAAATAAAGTAAGTTGTTCTGGGCTCCAAAAGCCTCAAACCAGTCTTCACACCAAGAATAGCCTTGGGAGGAGCAAAATGAGCAGATGAGGCAAGAAGTGACCTTGGGCCTGGGAGGGAAGGTCAACAACCTCCCATTTCACTTTATTATTATTTTTTTTTCTGGTAGGACTTCTGTGGTGCTGAGGACCACATCACACACCCTTCCCCATTCTGTAACAGCCCCATGCTGGCAATCTAACAGCAATCATCCCTCATGAACTGAGATATCACTCGAAGGAAAATGGGGGCAGAGACCCTGAATTAATAGAGATTGAGTTCCTAGCATCAGGCAGGAGCTCAAAATAGGAAGGAAGCTATTTTAAAATGTAGGGAAGGTTATATTGCTTGGACAATGGAGTTTATAAATTATAATTTACATCAACTAATTATGTCAAACACTCACAGGCAATCAACATGTATTTGTTCTCTTCCCCTTTTCCCATTCCCCAACATTTCCAAGAATGATCAGGACTCTGAATAGAACCTCTGAACGCAGAGCTGTTGGGTACAGATCTGCCTCTGTGTCTGTAAAAATAATTCAAAGCACATGTTTCTCCGATAGCAGGACAACCATTTGACTGCCACACAGAAGGACATCACATTTAAAAAATCATTTCTATCCACCTCCATCTATGGCTTCTCATACTGGAAAAGTTGACAAATTTGTGACTCATCTGTGACCAATTTTTGGAAGGTGTGAAAATGGAACCAAGTGTCCACTTATCCACAAGCAGAGTGTGTGTCCTCCAGGGAAGAGAGAATGTCTTTCTCTAGTGACATTTAAGAAAATGCCAGGGACAGCTATCATTCAGCATGGGTTGGCTGCAGAGCCGCCCCAAGGCAGTGTCACTGTTGCTGAGAGCAGGGGCAGAGACAGGTCCCAGGGCTCAGAGAAATAGGTCAGGGCTGACAGCAGCAGCTGGTTAATTCTGCCTTCCCCACAGCCCCACCCTCAGTGCCCTTCTAGTTCCCCAAGCTCTGCTCCAGTACCCTTGGACAGCAACACCATCTCCTCTCCCTGCCTTTCACTTCTTCAATCCCTCACTCCAGGTGACAGGGGAACACAAATCTTAAATGCCTCCCCACATAGAAAAACTAAGGAAACTTTTTAGACTGGTAGACAGTGGGAACATTATGACTTTCTTGAGCTTAAATTTCTGTTAACTCTAGATGCCGAGATTTTGTATTAGACTGTAGGCAATATGGAGTCTGCATTGCTTTCTTGAGCTTCATTTAAGTAGACAGGTAAGATGTGTTAGTGTAATTCTGAAAATGCCTTAACTACTTATTTATCCATCATCATCACAAATGAAATGTAGATCAGTTAATTTTATGGATAATTGATCTTTACCCTTTAAGCATGAACACTTCTTTTTCATCTAAAATGTATTCCATAATTCATTATAATTCTATAATTCATGTGATAAATACATTCTCATAAGAATTATTACCATGCTTCTTGGTTAGTCAGACTCAATGAGCTGGACCTCGGCGGCTGAGTTTGCTGAACTTATTTCATATAATTGAGGAAGGCTGCACCACAGGCCCCCACATAATGTCTTCAGACCTTTGCATAGGTCTAATCTGTGACGCCCCTTTCTATCATGTCCTAAGCAATGCAATCTCATAGAATCACTACCAGGTTTCTCCCTGATAGTAAACCATGTTCCATTCCTGGGGAATAGTAGAAGAGCAAAATCTGGGACAAAATAGCCTAACTCAGCAAGGAATGGAGGAAGATCTTGGAAAAAGGCGAGAATATACTTGAAGTTTGGAAAATTACATACAAGGTCACTTTTGCTCTGGAGGCTTCTTAAAAAGGGCAGCAGGGTTTTTGACCCTGACATTGACATTATCTTTGTCTTTGACGCAAGCTGTTGATTTGCAATGTTGAATCCTCCAGAGTCTCCCTCAATTCTCACTGCTTCCAACCTGATAGAAGCCTCATGTCGTTTATGCTGGAGAAAAAGGGAAGGGAGCCGGAGAAGCTCTCACACTCCCCACACACTCACATGCACCCCCCATCCACATCCCATCTTGTTCACTGTGGCCCTGAGCTGGCCTGCCCTTCTGATTCCTCATCCCAGGGGCTGGCTGGGCATTTCCATCCTCTCATATCCAAAGGCACCTAACCTTTGAGAGAATTATTTCCCCCTCACTGTACCAAAGAATATCGCATTTGTTTATCTAGTCACAGCTGTGTTCAAGGTAATGTTTCTGGAGGTTAAAAACAAAATGAAAACAAATCTATTCTCGGCCCTACAGCCAGAGCGGCTTTTTGGGTGTTTGTTTGTTTGTTTGCTTTAAGTTTTTATTTAAATTCTGATTAGTTAACACAACATGTAATATTAGTTCAAGGTGTACAATATAGTGATATAGTGACTCGACTCTTCTACATAACACTTGGTGCTCCTCACAAAGAATGTTGTTTTTAACATGTCAGTCTGATCACGTAACTCCCCACCAGCCCCTTTTTGCTGTCCTTACAGTCAAGCTCAAAGTGCTCAACAGGTCTCAAGGAAACGGCTGGACCTCTTCTTCAGCCTCCTCACCCCTAAGCTCCCCTCCTCTCTGAGCTCAGCAGCAGTGGGGTGCCCAATCCAGCCTGCCCTCTTCCAACTCGGAGCCTGTCACCCACAGTCCTTGTACCTGTTCATGCTACACCTTCCTTGATATAACAAGAAAGAACAAAAATAAAACACTCATCCTTTGGAGCTCAGCTCAGGTGTCAGGTCTTCAGAGAAACCTTTATTGATGCTCCCATAAAAGACTAAGTCCCCTTGGGGTAGGTTGCTACACAGGCACTCCCCAGCCTCAAAATCCAGCACTCTTGCCATCACTCATTCAGTGTTCATCTTTTCTCACTAAACTCCATGGGGCAGCGACAGGGACAGAGGCAGGGTTTGTGGCCTCTGAGCTCTAGTGGGGGAAGGAACTGGGTCTTGGAGAATAACCATACAAAAAGATCTTGGTTTTCAGATTTTAAAAAAAAATGCTTGATCATGTGAATACTTTTTAAAAGCCTCTCTGAGAGACTGCAAAGGGCCATTCCCATGACGGGCCCTGAAGCTTAAGCTGCTTTAGTTGCATGGGGACTCTGTTCTGGGCAAGGATTATATCAGGGCTTCGATCCTGACACAGGACCCAACTGTATTTGGGTGACTATTGTTTATTAGTTTTCCAATCACTGAATGAGGAAAAATTAGAAAATCTATATTCTTTAAGTCCTAGTAAAACCATGCAGACCTACTATGAATGGAAGAAGTTACTGGCTCTTTGAGGGTTGAGCAGACCTTGGATGAAAAGAAGACACTGACCCTTTTTCTTGACGAGGGCCATCAGAGAAGTGGGCTCTGGCCATACCAGTTACAGGCTGATTCTGTTCTTTAGCCCTGACTCCATGGGGAGCAATATGAATCTGTGATCACAATATTCTTAACCAGAGATCCTTGGTGAACCCACAGTGCTCATAAAACTGGAAACACTTCTTTCTGTGTTCATGTCTCTGGCTTTCATCAAACTCTCAAAGTGATAGGAGACCACCCAAAATATGAACTGTTAACTGCAGATTAGTCCAGGAAGATAAGGAATCAATAGAAATACTGTAACAGCTCAGACAGCTCAAGGGTCATATACCAGCCTCACTTCTTAGATGAGGACCTTCACAATTCATTCAACCTCTTGGAGTTTACTCAATTGTATAATGGAGCTACTAGTGATTATTCACAGGGGGACAGTAATAGCACAGATATATATACATACATATATATAATACATATTGCCTGGCCTTTCCTATCTCATAGTGCACATTCCATAAATATTTGTTCTCTTCCCTTCTAAATAAATAATTTTTCATTGTTTAGCATAATCCCTGTACTGGAGGTTAAAATATTTAAGAATAATGTCTTCATTCACTCATTCACTCATTTGTAAGGTTTATTCAACATCGACTATGTGCCAGACATGTGCTAGGTACTGGGAGCGTGGAGGGTAGGAATCAAAGATCAATAAAATTATTAGAAGGATTGAAGGCAAATCAAATGGACTAAGAAAAATCAAGTAGTTTTGAAAATTTCCCACTTCATGATGAATGTGTGGTCTCTCTTGGAGATGAGCCTCTTTGGCTATCTATAGGATTCCAAAATATCTGGATAAAAATGGAAAAATATAGTCATTCATGGGACTTTTTATGCAAAAGATAGCAATCACCCAGATGTTTCCAAATATTCATGCATCCACTGTTATCTAGACAACCATTTTGGAGTGCTGAAATTTTCATTCTCAATGAGATGGTAGTTGCTTTGGGTACACACAGCTTTGTCAGTTTCATGTTACAAACCAACAAATATCCTGTTTCTGACATGGGCCAAGTGTAACTCGTGCTTGCAAAGCAAAATGAAACAAAAAAAAAAGAAAGAAAGAAAAGAAAAGAAAAATAAGTGGGTCTTAGAGCCAATATAAAATTATTCAGATGTAGTCTCTTAGTCCTTCTCTCTCTTTCTCTCTCTCTGACATACACACACATTAACCCTGCTTCATCTCCCTCTGTGTCCACTCCATGCCTCCCCCCAGCCAGCTCCTCTACCATTCCCAGATCAGGAAGGCTTCTCAAGTGCTGACCAGTGTCCCCCCACACCCCCTCCCCCCCACACACACTTAGAGTGGCCAAATAAAATATAAGATTTTTAATCTCAATTTCAAATAGACAATAAGTAAATACTCAGTGTAAGAATGCCCAGATGTTGCATGGGACCTACTTATATTAAAATTCTTTGTTTACCTCAAATTCTAACTTAATTGAACATCTTGTATATTTATTTGTTAAATTTGGAAACCCCACCCTATTCGTTCCTAGAGTTGTGTCCTGTGACCAAGTTATGCCACTCGCATGCCTTTGGGCCTCAGTTCCATTTTAACCTGGCACATTCCGGTTCCAGAGATGGTGCTTCTTCTCTGGAGCCCACTCAAAGTCCCTACTCTACTAAATCCTACCTTCTCAAGACCATCGCAGCAATTACCCATCACTGTGCTCTGCGGGGCTGCCCCACACCTAGTTTTTCTTTCTTGGACCCCCAGAGCTCTTGCTTGCTGGTCTCCTCTCCGCCAGTGACCCCTACTGTCACAGGATCCCTTCTCTTCCTGGTTCCCCTCCTACCCAATGCGCCTATGACAACCCTGACCTTGTACAGCCTGCCCTCAGGCTTCTCTGACTCACTACAAGTAAATTTCCAGCCCCCATGCTCCCCATGCATCTCCAACAGGACAGCACGGCTATATTTGCATTAGCCAAGGAAAGGATTGGTTGCATTCACAAGTTAAAATGAGCATCAGAAGGCCAAACAATGCAGTCAAGAAGAGATTACTTATTTCCTAGGAAGAAATATAACTAAATGGGAAAATATCTAATAAACTAATAAATGAATTAATAGCTACACAAAACATAATTTACTTCAGAGCCTGCAATTCAACCACATAAGTACTCATAATATCAAAGCTTTTTTATTTCCTCTAAATTTATCAAGGTCTTATTTAATTGCTATAAACACCTAAAGACATGAGTAAATTAACACATAAAATTGCAGGAATTTAGCTGATACATATTCATGAACGCATGTTGTTGTGATCAGGCAAATAATGACCTGAGACATTGATAAATTTGGTAGATGCAAAAGAAAACATAGCACACTGTTAGAATTCTCTGCAGATCACTGAGTGGAATCTTTGATAAGCCCTATTCTAAGAGACCATTCATAATGATTTTTGTATTTCTGTAATTCTTCCAGGACAGAAATCAGCAAATGTTTAATCAGTGGGCTTCATAAAATTACTGTCCCCCAACACTTGAATGCTAGATCAGTGCTAAAGAATGCTGGCTTCTTGGAAGGATAATTCCAGGCCCTGTTGCTCAGAATCAGTTTCACATTCTTACTGGCATTCTTGCTTCCATATCTACTGCCACTCAGAGAGAACTGACAGTTTTCCAAGCATTTGTGGGAATCTCAAGTTACAGCTGTTCCAGGGTCTTCAGAATGAATGTCTTTTATTTGGATGAAAATATACAGCATATGTTGGCTCACCCAGAGTTGCTGTGGCAGTTATTTTTGAACCCCCAGCCTGCTAACCCCTCTCCTAAGAACCCATCCATACATAGCTCCTATTCATTAAATTCTTTGCTCTCACCCAAGCAGGCAGTGCCCCTGTGAGCTGGAAACTGCACTTAGTCTGAACATAGCAGGACTGGTCATGACAAAAGGATCAGAGCAAATGCAGATAATGAGTCTGAGAGGCCAAACCACAGACTGTGACAGGACCTGCAAATGGTTCTCAAGGAAAGGGCACAATTACTCAGCACACGGATAGGAACACTAATTGATTTCAACTGATCCCAGAGTAAACCTCAGAATCCTTCTCAACACATATCCTGGTCAGCCATTTCCACTCAACCTATAGGAAAAAGCAGTTCAAAGTTTTTTGCTTCCCCTGTTCAAACTGAGGTCAACAAGAAAGTTGGGCCCTAGAATAGAACTGTAACAACATTGCCTCCGAAACAACATTTTTAAAGTATTTACTATGTTACATAGACTATGGCATATCTACCTATCTCTGTAATAATAATAGTAGACTCATGTATCCCTCACATTGGCCTTATGAGGTAGGTGCTAACACTGTCCCAATTTTGTAATAACTTGCTTAAAGTCACACATGACAAGGTTAAGGATCAGTATTCAAATATAGGCCTCTCTCCCTTTTTATCCTGTATTCTTAGCCATTATGCTGACAGCTGGACTACCATTAAGTGGAAAGAAATCGACAGCTGCTTATGTTGTGTGACTTCAAGGGATAATGGGAAAATCCTCTCTGCACACATCTTCAAGCGCCCCCTCCCCACACAGATCTGTTGGCTTTAAGCAGGAGGGAACAACTGGTAGAGTGGAGAGAGCATGAAATGCAGAGTCCCAGCCCGGCTGCTCCCTAGCAGGCTGACCTTGGGTAAGTAGCTTAATCTCCCTGGGGATGATTATGACGACTGCTGTCCCACTAGGCTGTATGGGTATTAAATGAAACATGTAGAGAAGCCCATTTTGAAAGTGGAATGGGGCACATAAGGGTCAGTTGCTATGATTAAGATACAGAACTAGATAAAGCACATGATTTCTCCAGAAGTACGTGCATTCAGACAATGGTATTTACACAGAGATTCTGAGTGAGGTCGGGAGTGGGGCAGCAGCGGAACTCTGGGGGATGGAGTACCCGGCAGTCTTGAGGAATGGGCGTAAGGATGCCTGACGTAGCTTGGGGTGGAGAGGAGGCTGGGGCTCCTGCTTTCCACTTGGAACCTTGGGCGAGCAGGTGGCTAGAACCACCATCCCCAGATACGTGGATTGGATTCATATACTACCTATATCAGAAAATTCCCAACAATCAGACACTTTCCAATTAGCCCTCATGAGATACAGACAGAATCGCTTGAGAGTAGTTCTTATGGGGATGAGAACACAAGCACAGGATGCTTTAGGAAACACTTCACAGGCTGAGAGGGAGCCAGGGCTAAGAACAAGAGTAAGTACTCCAGTCCCCAGGGCTTGGTCAGTGTGGACCAGCAAAGGAAAATCTTGAAGTTCTTCCTCATTCATACCAGCCCTTGCCCAATAACCTGAAGGTCACCCCGTAGACTCTAATCTTCATTTCTAGATAAAGTCAGTCTAGTCCTTCAGCAAGTCAGTGAAGCCCAATGTGGGGGCTCCTAACTACTGTAATCTGCTGGCATTTCATCTCCATGTCTGCAGGATCTGCAACTTTCTGGGGGCAGGAGGGGGAGCTTTGGTTACTTAGACAATCATCAAGTACAAGAGATGACCATGTAACCAACTTGGGGACCTCTCATACTTGTCCAGATCACTCAGAGCCTCATTTAGTATCTATTCCTTGAGGCGAATCCAGTTGGACAGGATAGGATGGAACTACACTGAGTTGAGCTGAATCTGAATCAGTTGACCTTGTTGCCTTTTCTAACCTCAAACCAGTTAAGGTGAGGAAACAAACCACTGTTTCCTTTTAGCTAGTGTCTCAGACCAGCCCTAGCCCTATCTTGGTGTGTCCCATCTGTGAATGAAGAACACATCTGTTGAGCTGCTGGGACTCATCTTTGATACCACTTGATAGCTTCATCCTCTTCACCTCCCATCCAACCCATCACCAAATCCTGCTCATTTTGATCTCATGCTCACCTTAGCAAAGTGTTCACCTCTCTCCACCTCGGCCACCGCAGCCCCAGCCCACCCTGATGACCCATCAGCTTACTGAATTGTGTCCCTGTGTCTGTTCTTGTCCCACTTCCCAGCCTCATTCCTACTCTAGAGGTAAAGCAGACACACACACACACACACACACACACACACACACACAGCCACAAAATATCAATATGAGCATATTTCTCCTCTGGTAGAACCCACAAGTTCTTTCCTGTGCTGTTAGGATGCAGATAAGAATCCTCTGCACAGGGGTGCCTGGGTGGCTCAGTTGGTTGAGCATCTGCCTCTTGATTTTGGCTCAGGTATGATCTCAGGGTCGTGAGATCGAGCCCCTTGTTACGTTCAGTGCGTCCTCTGCTTGGGATTCTTTCCCTCTTCTTCTCCCTCTGCCCCTCTCCAAAAATCACACATGCTCTCTCTTTCTCAAATAAATAAATCTTAAAAAGAAAAAGAAAAAGAAACGTCAGTACAGCTTACGAGCACAGCCTGGAACCTCTCTCCCTGCTGCTCAATCTACTCTGGCCACCAGGTTCTACAGGTTTCCCCAGCAATTCCATCCCTGCAGTTCCTCAAATGCTCCATCCTCCCTCATGTTTCTGAGCCTTTGCACATATTTTCCTGTCGGTCTGAAATGCCTTCCATCTGAACTTCCCCTGCCTCCCACTTTCCTATACCTAACTGATACCAGTAAAAACATTCTTCCTTCATGCTACAGGTCTTGGAGCTACCCACTCTCCCATAATACTCTTCCCTTCCTTCATCACACCTACCAGACTTTGTAAGTATACGAATGTGTGATTTTCATTAATGCCATTTTCCCACTAAGCAACAACCACCATGAAAGCAGAAACTATAGATTCTTCACTTACTCTTGTCTCCTCAGGGCCTAGTGTTGGGGGCCCTGGCATATGATGGGGAACAATAGCCCTTTGTTATTGAATGTTGACTAGATGGACACCACCAGCTCTTCAAATTGCCAATGATGACTCAGAGAGCAGGGCAATGATGAGCTGTGACCCATGCACCTGTCACTCCACTCCTCCTCTCATTTGGAGCTTTTTCATTTCTGCTTCAGAAATTTTGGATTTACAATTTATAGTGACATTTCAAAGACAACAACACTGTAGGTCACAGAAATACTCAGTATGACTATTGACAAGCTTTTATTATCACGTGGAACATTTTAGAATAGTTCATTACTTTCAGGGCATTGTTTAGAACAGCTCCTGTCATACAACCATTAAATGCTGACCCTGGGGGCATATTAGGGGCCAGTCCTTAGCCATGACATCACCTGGCTCTCATAGTAGGCCAGAAAGGAAGCTACCTAGCTCTACTTAAATGCCTCCTGTGATGGGGAGGGCCTCATCACCTCTATTCCACTGAGGAGCAGCTGCACTTGTTAGAAAATTTTGCCTTATGTTGTGCTGAGTTCTGCCTCATGGTCACCCCTCCCCCACGTTCTTGAGCTCACATACCAAATAACCCTAAATGCACATCCACATGACAAGCCATCAGTGAAGACCACTGACAAGCCACATCTGAAGACTTCTCTTCTATATTTTATGCTTTCTCCAGCCTTGATTTTTTATTTATAGACTAGATCTTGCTATTTTATTGCATGTATTCTTGTAAGCTGCCTTAAATCCTGTGTGGAATAAGGCTCCATATAAATAAATCCTTGTGTCTTTCCTCTAGGCAACAACTCAAGTTTCCCCCCCGACAGTCTCCCCACCAACTTTGCATTATTACCTGAGATGTAACCTCTGATCATTCTGACACTAGACTCGGGAACAGCCTAGGACTATCCCCAAACTCAATCTGTACCTTAGACAGTTACTGACAAGTCCATCAAGGGTCTTTGGGAACAGCATACTAGGACAACAGGCAGAGTTTGGGAACAGGAGTGCAGGCCCATCACTGCTCTTTCAGTTTCATTCGGCTAGTTATTAGCAATATGCCAAGTCTTTAGAAACCCCCCAATGACCCACCCCTGGAATGAGATGATAGCGTAGCCTCCTACATGAACTAAGAGACTGAGGCTACACCTGAACACCCTCCTTCCCTTCCACACTCACAGTCCCCTCTCTCTCTCTGTCCTCTTTCACCTCTCTTCTTGTGTACCTGCTTTAAAAAGCTGGTCTCTCTACTCTAACTGAACCCATTCCTTTCCACTCTGTGGTCCTCCTCCAACAAACATCTCTCTTACATGAGTCCTTCCATCTTTCCTGGACAGCTAGCACCTTCCCTTCTGCACACAAAATGCTCAGGTCATCCTTAGCCTAAAAATCATTTAACAGAGAAATATTTAATATTCTATCTTAGCCCCAAACTGACATCCTAGCTTTTTCTGTGTAAGCATGAGGTTTTCTGTGCAAACCTCTGGAAAAAAACCAAATACTTCTTTTACATGAGAATAGATCCACATTTTGTGAGGCCTGAAGAAAATACAATTTGGGGGCAGATGGGGTCATTAAGATAAAGAATTCAAAACTATAAAATAAAAAATTAGGTACAAAAGTGAATAACTAAAACAAGGAAAAATTGTAAGGAATTACATTTTTTTTTAAATGGACTAATAGGGGCACCCGGGTGGCTCAGTGGGTTAAAGCTTCTGCTTTCAGCTCAGGTCATGATCTCAGGGTCCTGGGATCAAGTCCCGCATGGGGCTCTCTGCTCAGCAGGGCGCCTACTTCCCTTCCTCTCTCTCTCTGCCTGCCTCTCTGCCTACTTGTGATCTCTGTCAAATAAATAAATAATATCTTTTTTTAAAAATGGACAAATATTACAGATTCCTAGAAAATAATATCACTTTTTTAAATTAACTCCCAGCCTCTATAACATTTCCCTCTACATTTTTTTTTACCTGCATTTTCTGAAAATGCTTCTTTATTTGCCAAGGATTCAACCTATCCTCCTGTGTATAATTAATCAAAACATGTGTTTATCATTCACAGTTCAGAAAATGTTTAGCTTTCTAGTTCATTTTCAGTAGTATGCAAGTCTGCAAGATTTTTTTCTCAAACTTGTAAAAACCTCTTATCAAGTTTCTGTTATATGTGAACTGAAAGTTTTCTGAACATCTCAAGTTATTTTGCACTGTGAATGATCTTAAATCTTCTTTGAACTGACAACGCCCATTAACCAGTGTGTCATTGATGTCTCATCACAGTGGTATGTTATAAATTTTTGGTTATCTTATCTGATAGGAGATAATTTGCATTTTGACTGGGCTTTGTTTGACAAGAACTGGATCCTCTTCTTGCAATATTATAGACCCCCTCACTGGAAGGATGCTCCTCTTGCTAGCTTCTGGCTCTGTATGCTTCACACCTTTTCTCTTCCACTACCAATATTGTTCCTTATGCCAGGTTTCCAAAGACACGTTCACACTAGGCACTACCAACTGTGCATACGTGCTGGGTGAGCAAGCCCAGCAGCTATGGAGAGAATCTCTGGTACCAGGAGCAGTCACTTAACTTTATGTTAAGACATGAAAGCCACACCGTCCCCCTTAAACCCTGAGTAGTTCCTTTGCTTGATGCTCGAATGCCACTCAACAGTAGGGAAACCATGAGTAAAGAAGAGCCTGAATGGGAAGAGACAGTAGTCTTCATCAACTACAGTTAAATATTGCTATAGAGTGAATGTTTGTGTTCCTCCAAAATTTTCATGTGTTGAAAGCCCAATGTGATGGTATTTGGAAATGGATCCTTTGGGGAGTAATTAGGGCTAGGTTAGGCCATGAAGGTGGAGCCTTCCTAATGGAATTAATGTTCCCATGAAGGAGTTTCCTTGTGTCTCTCCCCCACCTTTGAGAAGACATAGAGGAAACACTATCTGCAACCAGAAAAAATGCTCTCACCAGACCTGTACCACGTTGCCACCCTGATGTCATACATCCCAGCCTTCAGAACTGTGAGAAATTTCTCTTGTTTAACCCACCCAGTCTGTGGAATTTGGTTAAAGCAGCCTGAAAAAAAGAAGTCAAATATCTTAGGTTTGTAAGTTCTACAGATCACATAACCCTGGGAAGGCATTGCAAGGGTCCCTCTTAGGTCCTGGGAAAGGTCTGGGCAAGTGAGGAGCCTGAAACTCAAGCCTCATTTGCTTCCTAGTACATCTGCTTTGGCTGTTAAAGTATCCTCAAGAATCCCCAAGATATGTCTTCCTTCCACTTAACCCTGTGAGGAAGTTTGGTTTCTACCCTCCCTTGTCATAACTCAGCAAGGCACGGCTAACCACCCAGGGCAGTGTCTTTTTCTCAGTCTTTATTCTTCACAACATTCTGTCTTCTTTCTCTCTTGCCCCCATCTCTCTTGCCCACCCTCCCACCTCCCCTCTATTCTCCCTGACTGTGCCTTCCCCAGTTCTACCCTGGACTCCTCCTCCCTTCTCTCTGCAGAGCACTCCTCCTTGGAAAGCTCACTCATAGACGTCCTTTTTCACCACAGCGTGTCCAAGCTCCTCTCTAAAGAGGAACTTCATCTCTAGAGCCAGTTTCATTGTTTGCCTGCCACCTCCCCAGCACTTCAATCCAGTGTCTTTCCCCTCTTAGCTCCTCCTTCTGGGTTCCACCTTGTTTATTAATACTGAGAGATCACTGTTGACTCCTGTTTCAACCTTGACCACCACATCCTCTTCTCTCCCCTTTCCTACCACCACTGCCCTGCTTCTAGCCTTAGCATCGTCTCTTAACTACAGTCAAGGCCTCTCACTTGTTTCAGAGAATTCTACAACCTAGTGCTTTCCCCCTCTCTACCCAGATGGTTTTTCCTTCTCATCAGAACTGTCACATGCTTTTATTTCTCTCATAGAATTTATTAATATTTCATTCTTGCATTTATGTGGCAATAACTAACACATATAAAGGATTTACAATATGCTAAGCGTTTTGCATTCTCATTCAATACTCATACCCACCCTCATATTATTATTATTAATATGATCATTATTTCTATATTTAATGAGGAACCAGAGTCTTAGCAAAAAAAAAAAAAAAAAAAGAGTGACTTGCTCAAGGTCATATAGAAAGTGGCACAGCCAGAATGTAGATGCAGTTCTCAGGCTACAAATAACCATAAGCTTAATCACCAATAATAAGCACCATTTATGATGCACTTGCCATGTGTTCTATAAACCTTGCATTACCCTGTGAGGTGATAGTGTTATCCTGTCCTTCTTATGGTGGTGAAAATGCTAACGGGTCCCAAAACGTCATGTTACCCTCCTAAGATCATCTAGTTGTCAATGCCAAAGTTACTACTGAAGCATGGGCCATTCGGGTACAGAGTCTATGCAGGTAACCATGTCACCACATTGCCTCTCTCTTTACTGACTTCAGCTTTATTGTCTTGGTCTTTCTATCACACAGTAGCCTCCCTAAAGGCAGGAGCTACTCCTTATTCATTCTTCTCATACTAAAGATAATTTTTTTTTATTTCAAAAAGATTTTAAATTACAAAATGTTGCAAATACAGTACAATTTCTTTTTCCTGAACCATTTCAAAGTCCATTACTAACATGTTACCCTATAACCCCTTAACACTCTTTTCTTCCTTTTTTTAATTACTGGAAATTTTATTTACTTTAAAGATTTTATTTATTCATTTGAGAGAAAGAGAAAGAGAGAGAGAATGAGAGAGAGAGAGAGCATGTGTGGGGAGGGTCAGAGGGAGAAGCGGACTCCCTGCTGAGCAGGGAGCCTAATGTAGGACTTGATCCTGGGACTCTGGGATTATGGCCTGAGCCAAAAGCAGTCACTTATCCAACTGAGCCACCCAGGCATCCTCTTTTTTTTGTTTGTTTTAAGATTTATTTATTTGTTTGAGACAGAGAGATAGAAAGAGGGAACACGAGCAGGAGGGGCAGAGAGAGAAAGAATCTCAAGCACACTCCATGTTGAGTGTGGAGCTCAAGGCACGTTCAGTTCCAGGACCCTGAGATCACGACCTGAGCCAAAACCAGGAATCTGGAGTTTAACCAACTGCACCAACCAAGCACCTCTAACCCCTTAATAATTTAGTGTAAATTTCCCCCAACAATACTCGTCTATATAACTATAATAAAACCATCAAAATAAGGAAATTAACATTTTTACATCATTATCGTCTCATCTCAGACCCCATTCAATTTTTTTATTCTTACCAATTGTCCCACTAATGTTCTTCATAGCAAAAGGATCCACCAGAGACTTAAACATTTAGTTCTCTGTGCCTTTGGTCCCTTTAAGTCTGGAATAGCTCCTCAATCTTTCCTCAACATCCATGTCCTTGACATTTTTGAAAATTGCAAGTCAGTTATTTGTAGAATGTGCTTTAATTTGAGTCTGCCTGATATTCTCTCATGATCAGACTCAGGTTACATATCTTTGGTAGTAATATCTCAGAAGTGATATGTCTGATAGTGTTCTTTTATGTCTTCCTATCAAGTGGTCACAGTTTCTTTTTGACCCTTCTGAGGTAAGGTCAACTTTGATAATTGAATTAAGAGGATACCTGCCAGATTTCTTCAAGATGCTCTTTTTTTCTTCTTAAGTACATAAATATTTTGTGAGAGGCACCTCTTTGAGGCTATATTAATATCTTCCCCTCATTTAACATTCACCCAGTTAGTTTTTATATTCATGAATGTTTTTTGGTTTAATTACTACTGAAATGGTAGCAAGTAGTAAGTATTCCTTCTGGATTTATTAGTAATCACTCACTTCTTTTATTTAGTCACTCATTTATTTACACCAGTATGGACTCACAGATCTTATTTGGTAAGTTATAATCCTTTATTAATATTATCTATTTTGAAGGTCAAATTATCCAAGGTGGGTGTGAGTGTGTGGGGTGAGTGAGTCCCTTCAAAGAGGCTTCTGTGTTCTTTATCATGTTCTCATCATTCCTTATGTCCTAGGACAATAAGATCCACCTGGCTTTTTCTATACTTTTCTGACTCAGTCCTAGAATCAGTAATTTCTCTAAGGAATCATGTTTCCTTTTAATAGAGAGTGATATTTAGAAATCAAGATCTGGTCTGTAAATGTGCTTGTTAGGACTAGGGTGTCACTGCTCTACAGCTCTCTCAGTGGCCAGAGCTAGGAAGCAAAGAAACATATGTGTGTAAAACGATGAGTTTACACCAATATCTTCAATTGCAAACTAATATCACTTAGTTCATTCTATTTTTCTCTTTTTTCCAAATTTATAACTCTCATCTTAAACAGTATGAAACCATTATCTTCAATTTATTTACTTATCCAGCCAACGTCCCTATATATATACAATTTTCCAATGCTGACATATTCTCCCCACTCCAATCACTTGGATACACTTCTCATCCTACTTGGGCTCTGATTTCCCACACCAGCCTGTCCCCACCCCAATTCTCCCACCTTACTACTATACAGTAGCCAGTCTTGCTTATCTCTACCTAATGTCTTCTAGACTGAATTATTCAAAAATGTCACTAATTTTATAATTAATTTCTCAACTAGCACAATGCTCTTTGTTGAGGAGAAATGCAATTCACATATTCTTAATTGAATAAAAGAAACACTTGCCCACTTGAGGTTTTTCCTCCATAAACATTAGTCTTTATTAAGAAAACACAGTTTATAGTTTCTTATAAAATGACAATGCCTTACTAAAAAGAAAAATTAAAAATTAAGTTCTCATTAAAGACCCTAAATTTAGCTAATAGGAAGATCTACGTGCCAACAAAAACATCATCATTTTCCCTCTACCCCTGGCCTGCCCCAATGTCCATGAGAGTTCCTGACCTTCATTTCTTCCCAGCCTGCCACTAAGGAGAAAAATCTTTAAATTTTTCTCTAAAAATGTCTTTGTCACTTCATGTAGACTAAAGTCTACTGCCTGAAGCTTAAAATCTTACTGCCATGACTCATAATTGCTGACTGCTTTCTCCAAGTGAAGACTCTACTTTCTCATGAGGATTACTCTCTTCCAGCCCATCCACTAAGAGCTCCTCAATCTGAGAACATGGTTTCTCTACTACATATCTTGATCCAGGGTAGTTTTCCTTTCTAACTTTTCAAAACTATAAACATATTATAAAAAGGGCATATACAACTTTCTTCACAAATATTACATTTCAGATAGTTGGTTTATTTTTAAATTAAGGTACACACAGATGTGATGTGGTTATAAAAATAAACAGAACTGCAGCTTATGGTTTCATTACTTTTATGGTTTACTATATTTATATGTGTTATACACAACACACACACACACACACACACACACACACATACACACACATGTATTTTAAAGAACAGTTGTTCTTCAGAGCTTCCAGGGAGGTTAAAGAGCATGACTACCAGTAAGCAAAGTACAGCATCCATATTTCTTAGTTAAATTAAAACTTCTAGGGACAGGGGCAACTAGCTGGCTCAGCTGGTAGAGGATGTGACTCTTGATGTCAGGGTCATGAGTTCAAGCCCCCCATTGGATGCAAAGTTTACTAAAAACAAAACAAAACAACTAGAGACATTTGTGAAGGCCTGGATTAGAAATTCCAGTGATGCTGAATAACTTCTACCAAAATCTTCAAGGACAACTCATCAATACTAACATAAGATAAGAGCCTAGTTTCTAGTACCATCATCCATGGATTGTATGATAACAATAACTCATATATATATTATTACATGCATTCCTCACAAGAACCCTCAAGATCAGCAAGAGTTATAACATGATTGCACAAGCTCACACCTCTTTGAGGTAGCACAGCTAAAATGCAATCCCAGGTCTTTATTCACCCCACACGTCAGCTTGCCTCACCAGACTAGATAATGTTTGCAATGTTTGCTATTCCTTAACCACATCATCTTTTGCTGTGCAGCCAAACTCTCTTCTACCTAATGTGGTAGCTAAACCAAGCCAATGAAATCTAAACTTGTGGGGAGAATGCCTTTTGAAAAGATGTTTTCTTTAAGATAACTGACTTATTCAAAAAATTATTTTCCCCTTCAAGATAGAGTAAGGTATCTAAAGAAATCCCAATGAGTTTATATTAAAAACTCAGAAAAACCTTCTGATATTAATTATGAGTTGTGTTTTTTTTAACTGATAAAACAGAATGAATGCTTTTTCTTCTGGATTATCATTTTTATGTGAAGATAGGATAGTAAATTCCATTCATAGACTTTTTCACAGATGACTATGCTACAGTCACGAGAATATAAGGTGTGAAAAAAGAGTCAGTTATTTAATGGTCATTACAAAGCCCAAAAATTACCATTTCAATTTTTGATGAATATTTTATTTCTACCACTTCATTAGAAATTCAAAGAATTCTATCACTAAAAGCAATATCTATTATGTTTTACAATTATAAAATTAACACAGGCTCATTATTTTTAAAACGCATGAAGTTATACAGAAGAAAATTAAAATCACATACACTCTCATCATCAAGTTGTTAACAACTGGTTTCTCTTGAATGTCTGTTCATGCATTTGCATATTTGGTTTTGTTTTTGCAAAATTAGGACCTTACCGCAGACCTTCATGTTCTGTTCTTTTTTTCATTTATACTAGCATTTTCCCATGACATTAAACTCCATAATGTGACATTAGCAGATGAATAATAGTCTTGCAATGTACCCTAATTTATTTAACATAATTTGTTTAACTCTATTATTAGAAAGGTTGGCTTTTTTATTTTCACTATTAAAAATAGCAATGCAATAAATACCTTTGCAATAAATCTTTGTCCATAACTTTGGATGGATTCTTAGAAGTAAAACTATTGCATGAAAGGACATGAACTCTTTTAAGAATGTTGATTCATATTGTTAAATGCATTTCTAGGAAAACTGTACTAGCTTCTACTTCAACCAGCAGATGATCAAAATAACTCTTGGTAGTATTTAATATTTTAACTTTGTTTTGCCAGTTTGCTAGTTTAAAAATATCTCATTGTTTTAATTTGTATGCATTTGACTATTAATAAAACCAAATATTTTACATATGCTAATTCTTCATTTGTGTGTGTGTGTTTGTACATGTGTGTTTCCTTCTGTCTTGTATCCATTTCTCTAATGGTATATTTACATTTTCATTTTCAAATACATTTTTTCATTTGTTAAATAAATAGCTCTTGGCATCTTGCTGCCAGTGTTATTTACCAGTTAATCGTTTGTTTTTAATTCTTATGTAGTCAAATTTTTAACATTCCACTATGTATTCAAAGCTCATAATCTTTAAAACATGTCATTACATGTTTTGGTAAAGAGAATAATCTATCTATCCATTTGTTCATTCATGGTTGGACAATAGATACTAAAGCAAGCTGTTGGAGGAGTCCAGTGACCCCTTATCCAGCAATCTTCACAGGCAATTTTAGGGAGTAGTGAATTATTCAAAATCACTCTTCCAAAGTCAGCCTTCCATAACCTATTCTGAATGAACTTTGAATTAACCTAAGCCCTTTGGGAACTTTCTCTCTAGAAATGATACAAGATTTCATAAATCTTATGAAAAGCACCTCAAGAATCTTATAGGGGACATTGAAGGCTCCTTGCAACAGTATTTTGATGAGTTATATTTATGTGAAACATAAGGACTATATTTCCTCTAAATAAACTAGAGTATACAGTGAAAAGGTGCCTGGGCAATTATATTTGGGAGAGTTCAGAAGGGAGAATGAGTTTAATTCAAGCCTAAAGTATACATCATCTACCAGCTGTATATCTGATCTCAAAATAAGTTGGGTTTCTAATGGCCACAAGTACCAGTAATCCCTGAGAGAAGATAGAAATTCCAGAGATATGTCTCTTCAACCTACATTCCAGGGCCTGTCGCGGCAGTACTTTTAAAGAGAGGGAAGAATGCACAAAGTATATTCCTATTCCTTCCATTTCCATTTTGACAGTATGAAATGTTAAGATAACATTAAGCCAGAGGAATCCTCACCATTGCACTCCACACCAAGCCTGCCCCAGTGAGTGTTAAGAGAGACCAACACTTGGTAGCACAGAATTACCTTCGAGGAATCGAGCTGTTGCTAGCCAAACTGCCATCTGTCCACAGTGAAATCTGTCAATTGTGGCTATTTATGAAGTCTCTAGTTGAACCTATAAATGGCTCAATCTTACCTTGTGTTCTCAAGGTTACTCTCTCTCACCCAAACTCTTACCAAGTCTTACACTCATGCTTCCGAAAGGAGGCAAGTGTAGAATAGTCACTAAAAATGTTCATGAAATATAGCATTAAGGTAGAAAGTGAAAAGAGGCTGGACTCTGGAATCAATCGGAGGGTCAAATCCTGAGGATGCTTGCTATGTAATATTGGCATGTTATTAACATCTCTGCAAAATGGGAGAAGCGAAGTCTCTTCTGCCTCAATCACCAGTGGTGGGAAAAAGCCTCCAAGAAAAGAAAACCGAAGTTTCTGGCCAGCTAGAACAGCTCAGTACATGACACTTCCACGGGCCCGACTTGTGATTTTCCAAGTCACACAACAAAGGGCTGCAAATGGGTTTGGGGGGAAGGATGGAAATAGAGGTGCATGTGAGATTAAAAATGTCCTGAGAATATTTAGCCTTCCTTTTATTTTTCAGGAGTAATCTACATTCTTTTAACATGATACCATCTACATTTCCATAATACCAGGATACTCTAGGGGCCCCTGCCTGTTGCTGTTTGTTTGTTTGTTTACCTTTGTTATCTGGAATTACTTCAAAATAAACAGAAAACCACAGAAGGAGAAAATGCCAGTCTAGCAAAAAGGTCCTCTGCCAGTTCCAAAAATGTTAACCAGTATTTCCTGGGCAAGACTGGCCTCAGACTCTCTTTCAGCCAGCAGACCATGCAAAGGATTACTAGAGATTCCTAAAGCAATCCGGTTTTGCTCTCCAATATATTTTTGCCAGACCCCACCTCCTAAAACTCCAACACTGCAGGTCAGTTCTGCCATCCATTTTACGTTACGTATGTTCACAAGGTCCCGCTGACAACACAAAGTGAGTGGATTCCAAATGTCTCTCAAAGCCACAGCAGAAAGGGTGAGGGAAAAGCTTAAGGTAAGAGTCCTTATCTCAAGACTTCCTATGGAATTTTTTATATTTAAAGAAATATCACTGAAGTGCGAAGCCCTCCATAAACTTTTGGAGCATTCAAAAATATTACTGTGCCATAAACCCATGGCTAATTTATGTCAGGATTTTAAGACATTTGTAACATTTTTATATCTCAATACTTAAAGGAGAAATTTTTCTAAGAATTAACTATACTTTATGAGTGTTACCAAGCCTCAGAGCAAATGAAACCCAAACCGTCAGCGGTTTTCCGCTTATTCCTTACCTGTAGCTTAACAATGGACTTTCATACATAAAACCACAACATCAGGTTCAGGTATCAGGTTTCTTTTTTCCCCACAAAAGAATTATTTCTATACTCATAAGTACACAGGGTATACTATCCTTAGCAGGTGGAGAGCACAAGCTTAGAAGCTGGATGAGAACGATCTTCTGGATTTGCCATCAACTAGTTGTGTGATCTTAGGGACATGATCTACCATATCTGAGCTTCTGTCTCCATGTTTCTAAATTGGGTTCAACAGCATGACTTCTGGCTTAGAAAAGAAAATCATAATAATTGTACTCTACTTCAAAACACATGAGCTGTGTTCCACACAGCAGTGGTAATCAAGACTTTACAGTGTAAAGAGTATTTACACAGAAATTTTACCGTTCTTGAATTTTTTTTCCTTAAGACACAGACACACAAATTCTCAAAGTCGCTGGGGTTAATCATTCTTCTTCCTTCTACTTCCATTACTTAAGCCAATTTGATGTCTTTTAGTATCATACCTAGAGGATCACAGAGTACAGACAACACAGGTCCCTCAAATAAAGGCTCCTTACTAAATGTTTCCCCTGTAAGTTAGAGATTTCCATATGTATGATCCTAAAGAAGTCACACCCTCTCTGTTTTCTTTTACTTCTGTGGGCTTGATGGAATGAAGGCTGATGCCTTTTCTGGGTCTACCTTAAGGGATTTATTTTGATACTTGCAGCATTGCATAATAAATAAATCCATTATGCTGAAGTGAATACCCAAAATAAGAAAATGAGACCTTAAAACTCTCTGTACCATCATGTTTACCATCTCTGACCATTACAACAAACAATTTCTCTTGATCTTAGTAAGCAAGCCTCACTTTTTCATAAATTTTTCATAAAATTAAGTTCGCGATGAACACTGCTCAAAGAATGCAGATTCCATTTCACTAATAAGCTTGGTGTCGGCTGTCAGCTTTTTGGAAATGATTAAATACTACAAACCTAAGACAGGTTTAAGAGCGCATGAAGTGGTTGAATTGCAAAACTTGACTGAAACGAGAGAGAAAAAATAGTTTAGTGTAAGATTAAGGGTCAAAGTGGGCTGAGGGGAGGTGGGATGTGGAAACAAAGGGAACAACAGAGATACTAGAGAACAAAAAAGAACCTAGGGAAAGAGTCTCTAAGCAACAGGGAAGATTCTCCCAGGATCCCTTAGACTCGGATTATTTTTTTCTTGGTATCCTAAACTAGGAAATTCCTAAAAGTCTTCCAAACTTAGTTGCAACAGGCATTTTCTATAAGAGGTTTTTGTTTCTGGAAAAAATTAGTAGATACCATCCTTCCTGGAAGAGAGCTACAGTTGCATCCTTAGAGAGATTTGTGAAGAGACAACGAAGAGTTAAAGCAACGAGACACAGTCAATGGCAGTCCATAACTGAGGCAAAAATGCTTTGCATTTTCACGACTGAAGGGTGACAAGCCAATCAGAAGTGTGAGAACGCTATTCAGCCAAGACCTGCTGTTCTGGATTAAGGCTGTGCACAGGGCCAACGGGAAAAGCAGATCAGACCCCAGAAGTGACCTGATGCAAGACAGAGAAAACAGAAACAGGTTGGCTACCATCCTTATCTATGTTAAGAAGCCAAATGGTGTGGTGGGAAACTCAAAGGTTCTGAGGACTGATTTCCATTCCCCGGAGGCTCTCCCAATTGCTAACCATGTGGCCTTGTCCTGTTAACTTTCCATTTCCTCATCTGAACAAAGGAGATAATATCTGGCCTTTATCCTTGCTGTGTGTGTTGGTGAACACACTGCACACCAAAAAGTGACAAGAGATCATCAACAACGTGAATTGCTTCCCCAGCAATATAAATCCTCTTAAGTCAGTGTTCCATAGATATGGTGAGTGGGCATCCATCCTTCTCCCTATAAAAATGTTTCCATTTCTTTGAAGAAAACCATTAAGCCACCTCTCGAACTCCGGTACCCTTAGGGGAAAAAATAGTAAAAGAGTTTTCACAAATGCAAACTATGTTCTTCCTCCTCCCTCCCCCACAAAGATTCAATTAACAAGAGGGAAAAGGTGGCGTGTTTTTAACAAGTTCTTCACGCAGAATTGCTTAGAGATGTACATTAGCCCTCCATTTAGTAATAGGAAAAAATTATCTCGTCATGACTCGACTCTTTCCCACCTCCAGCGGAGGATTGCAATCAATCAGCTGGACAGCAAGATTGATTTTCTAATTAAGCCAGCATTTGTATCCGCTCGCAGAGCCACAGAAGGCTTCCCTACTGTATCTTCCCAACACATTCCTATTTGTATTCATTTACCCTCACATTTAAGACACTTTCAAAGTTGGGGGAGGGGCAGATAGCCACTCTCCACGCAAATATCCTATAAGATGACTGCCTGCTTCATGGAAGAATTCAGTGAAGTTATTTGAGCAAAGGAGAGGAAATGTGAATGGGTCCCATTTGGACCTGATTTGGCTCACACGTGGATGAAATTTGCCACCTGGCCCTGTGGCCCACTGGGCCTCACCCCAGGCCCAGCCAGGATGTGGCCCACTGGCCCAAACAGATGGCTGGAGGGGGCAGGCTCTTAGCATTTCTAAAAGCTTCATTTCAAGCACTGCTTGCCAAAAAGGTATAGCAGGCTTTTGTGCCGGCCTCTGTGATGAGATGTGCGGGTGATTTAATTTACTTAGGGGAAGAATATGAAACCCTGAGCAGCTCAGCCGGATTAAGCTTCCTCAGGGACTCCCCCAGAGGAAAAAACTTACTTTAGCAATTCTGGATCCAGTGTGCCCTGCCTTGTTGCTCATGACCTTCCTCCAGTGAGAGACACCAGGGAGTAAAGCTAAAATCAGTCAGAAAAGCTTGCATCTTTTTAGTTCATTCCTGGTACATCCATTACCTAATATTTTATTTAAAAGCTCGGTCTTTCACTAATTTGAAATACTAATTTCAATTTCGGGAACATTCTGACCCGACCCGGGATGGAGTTTATTTATGTTCAGTGTTGAAAAAGATAGGAAGAGAGTGAGAAAGAAGAAAAAGATAAGGAGGGTGGCTGAGGCAAGGTGACCAGGGTATGGCTGTGTGTGATGGGCTTATTTAAGAAACAATTTGTTTTAAAGACCTTAAAAAAAAAAAAAATAGCCTTTCAAGCAGCATCATTTGTATTCATTAAGTAGTTGCTGGATTTTGATGGCACCACTCCAGTCATTTATGTCCCCCTGGGCTGCACAGACAACGTCCTCCCAATTGAACTCCTCTTTCCCTTAAGCCACATCCTCTTTCTGACCTCCCCCTTTCTAACTATGTCACCTCTGGGTTCCTAGTCATCAGGTCCAAACCTGGGGATCACTGTGGACTCCGTTGTCCCTTGACCCCAGTCTCTCCTGTGTGCTGCCCTCAATTTCCCTGACAGAGCAATAACCCAGTTCCTTCCAGAGTATCTTAGAGTCTGTCATCCCCATGCTCAACGACTTCCAGGGACTTCCCACTGAATCGTGTGGAGGAATAAGCTCCTCATTTGAGCCCATCTCTTTGGATTATTCTGACATGACATCCATGTTTTGATGGTTTGGATAGAACCAGCCCCAGGGCATTTGGAAATTTTGTCAGTTGTGTTTGCCTCAGTGACTGGAGGTCACAGTGTCATTTAATGAGTGGGAGGACATTTAGCATCCCAGGCACCAGCTAGTCACAGAACTCTGCTGAGCAACATTACTACAAGTTTAGTCAAACTTCACTTTGCTCTTTCTACAAACATGTATCCTCTGGTTATGATCCTATCCAAGTTCAAATCAGTCCCACCGGCCATCTCTCCCGAAGTGTCCTGACCAACATGCCCTGCCCTGCACCAACATGCACGCACACACACATGCGCGCGTGCACACACACACACAGATACACACACAGGATTTCATCTTTCATTTTCCTGAATATCACTTAGGAATTTAATCACAGACTGACTTTCACAAATAAATTGACCTAATAATCTCTCCATTAAACTGTAAACTCTTTAAGAGAAAGTACTTGGAGCACTCAGTATTTGCCTCCGAACGCAAGTTACATAATGCTCTGTAGACAGCAAGTGCTCAGTATGGAATCATTAAATTGATCTGGGAAGAGGATCAGGAATTCAGAGGTCCAGGAAGGCAGGTGGGGCCTGAAATTCTGGGTTGCAAAGGCAAGAGCAAACCATATTCTTAGAAAGGGGAAGACCAACCAGGCTGACGGACTCTGCTGCCCACACAAGCAGTCTGAGAATGAGATAACAGTCCAGATGAGAGGGGAGTCAGCAAGAGCTCAGGTCCTCCGGGGTCAGGAGGAAAGAAGGGTAAATGAGACACCAATGAGCAGCTCAGAGAGGTGTCAGGAAACAAAGGGACAATTCAGAATCAAAAATGATCTCCGTAAGTGGTTAAGAACCTGGGTGCCAGTAGTCTTGGCAGGTTGTACACGGGGCCTCACAGCAGATGGAGGGGAGCAGCTGTATGGTAATGGACCTGAGACACAGCTGAACTCCTATTTTGCCCCAGGCTCTAAGCTCTTGTGCAGTTCCTCTGGGGGTGGGCCTCGATCCTAGCTCCATTAGTACAAGCTCTGCAGGCGGGGACAGACCACTGGGAGCATTTGGCCTATGTATGTGCAGGAGGCAGCAGAAGCTTTTAGAAGGCAGATCTGGGGGTAGAAACAGGAGCTGCCTAGCTGTTGGAAGGCAAGGATTGCAGGTGGGAGAAGGAGAAAAGCAACGTTCCACAAACACACTCAACGAAGGTAGCCTGGACTCAAGAGTGATGGTGGCTAAGAAAAGTGACTTTGGGGAAGGGAAACAGCACTTGAAAGTGAATTTTGGAGAGGGAATGAATGGGAGGGGAGAAATGCTGAAAAGATAAGCCTATAAGTAAAAACAGCAATGCTAGGTGCTAGAATTGAAACCATGGAAATAGAGGAAAATGCGAGAATGTGCTATGAAGAGGCGTTCAAAGCCATGCCTGTGAGATCTCAAAACGCAGAGACTCTCGGGAGTGGAGAGAACAGAGTCAAGTAGGCAAAGGGGAAGATTATGGGGAACACAGAGACCCCTTGACTGGAAAGATCACATCAATGTGCCAACCCATAACTGGGAAAAGCAGTTGGAATGAGTCAGAAGAAACTGAAATTAAATGGAAAGTCCACCTATTTTGGAAAAGTAACAACCATTAACTACAGGAAGAATAACCCAAAAAATGCATCAAAGACTCTTTATTGGAGGAGTATTTTGTGTGAAGCACCTTACTGGAGAAGGTGATTTTGAAATATACCTCAAGGAATAGGAAGACTT
The DNA here is from genome assembly GCF_922984935.1 of Meles meles. Taxonomy (NCBI): domain Eukaryota; kingdom Metazoa; phylum Chordata; class Mammalia; order Carnivora; family Mustelidae; genus Meles; species Meles meles. The sequence continues at coordinate 61,069,240 of NC_060069.1, forward strand.
TCAGTAGGTAAAGAGAAAAGACTGAGCATTCCTAGGTGATGCAGACATTATGAACAGCAGCCTAGAACCAGGAAAGTAGATTCCAGAGATAGAAGACAAGTCTATTGGATAAGAGAATGAAGGAGAGGAGAGAAACCAGGAAGGGTGATTTGCAGCACTGGAAAACTTAATCATCATGTAAGCTATGGTGAATTATTCAATGTCATGGAAAGGAAGGTGCAGATGTCGTGGCGATATTGAGAAAATATATTCACTAATATATGAAAAAGTTACTCGGTGTATAAAAAATTATATACATGCCTATGTTTATTGCAGCATTATTAATAATAGCCAAGATATGGAAGCAGTTCAGGTGTCCATTGATAGATGAATAGACAAAGATTTGGTGTATACATACAATGGAATATTACTCAACTATAAAAAAGAAAGGAAATCTTGCCATTTGTAACAACATGGATGGATCTAGAGAATAAACAGCTAAATGAAATAAGTCAGTCAAAAAAAGACAAATACCATATGATTTTCACTTATGTGTGAAATTTAAGACACAAAACAAACAAAGAAAAAAATTAGAGAAACGAATAAACAGACTAACTATACAGAACAAAGTGATGGTTGCCAGAGGGGAGGGAGGTGGAGGGATGGGGGAAATAGGTAATGGGAATTAAGGGATGAACTTGTCCTGCTGAACACTAAGTTATGCATAGAACTGTGGTATCATTGGATTGTACACCTGAAACTAATACAATACTGTGTGAACTATACCAGAATTTAAAAGCCTATTTTTAAAAAGAAGAAAAGTTACTTGTTTTTGTGGAGAATTGTAACATCCAGTTTATGTTTTAAAAACTCATTACTTCACCCCTTTCCTCTCATGCACAACATTCCTCGGATGATTTTTGCTTGCAGATCTTGGGAAGGGGAAGAACTAACATGAGCTCCTTGGACTTGGGCTGTGGCCACTCTCAGCAGCTCCCTTTATGTTTGACAGTCTTGGGTGCACTCACAAAGAGAATGGTGACAGAACTAATTAGAGGGAAAGTTCATTAGAATCTAGACCTCCTAAAAATATCTCCCTACCTTCATCTACTCTTCAAGTTTCTGAAAGTGCTCCCTAGAGAAACAGATTTGCACTGAGGCACAACTTGGCTGTGCAGATGTTTCCGAGATGGTAACAGACAGAGGGTGGGACTTGGAAGCACAGGAACAATCAGTGTGTTTTCATTTATAAGATTTTTACCGCAGGGGGTGACTCTAGGTGTTGTGGATGGAATCCTCACAGCTGTCTCAGAACAGACTGTTCATCTCTGTCAGTGAAAGAGCCCCCAAATGCCTGAGAACAAGGCTGAGTAAATGTCCCCTATCCACAACAGGGCCAATTTCAGAGTCAATTGCATCCTGAAATTAACCCGCAGCTCTTTTTAACCCAAGGTTCTGTTCAGAGAGGTCTCTTCTAGGAGTAAACTGACATTTGGAGCACAAAGGCAAGTGAGGCGAGGCTGAATGATAAGCAAGCATTATATTTTTCATTTTCTTTCTACATATATGCAGGGAAATATGGTCTCATGTACGAGCCCCTGAAGGGCTCTTTCTTTTGCACACGGACGATAAATTGCTACTATTTATGAAAAGAATAGAAGATTCATCCCTAGGCATTCATTTTGTCCCACTCTAGAGCCAAAATTCATTGCAGGGATAGGTAGCAGGGAAAGGAACGGCTACAGCATGGGGACAAAATGGGGGGAGGGGAAATCTGGTTAATACGAAATCTTTCACTAAATATAATGAAAACGAGAGAAACTTCTGGAATCAGAATGACCATGGGTCAAATCTACACTTCAAACTCATAATTAGGACTACAGTTTCCTCATCTCTAAAGTAGGAGTGGTAATACTTGCTTCTTACCATTGCTGTGAAGACAAAAGGAGAATGTCCAGAAAGCTAAGCCCAGTGCTTTGCAGGTACTGTGTATTCTTTGATGAAGGGTTGTGTTGGCAGACATTCAGAAGGCACTCACTAACTGACTCACTGGGGTGTGAGGGGTAGAAAGAATACTAGCTGCCGCAAAACCAGCTGCCATACAGGCTTATTTGCCCGTCTCTCCCTGAAGGGAATTTTGGTTCTGGCGCCCAGCAAGATGACTCACTGGACACCGAGATGTGCACACATCCAACATCTATTACTGGTATCTTTCTTAATGTTTTCAACACCATCGGGGTAAAAAAAAAAGAAGAAGAAGAAGAAAAAGGACCAACCCGCCAGTTGGAGACCATTCAATACTAAATAAACATTTGGAATGGGGCCATGTCTTCTGCAAAATTACATTCTGCTTAAAATAGATGGCCTCGGAGGTCAGTTTCAAATATACTCCATTGGATGTCCACATTTGTTTACTTCTCTCCAAAGGCAATTTGGGGGCAAGCAACTCAGACAGCTGCGCAGGGCATGAGGCTCTAAGTACAGAGGCTGTGTCCCTTTAACAGAGTGTGCTGCGCCACTGCTTCTATTTTAGAAATATCTCCATCTACCATTGTCAGAGACAGCAAAGTCCCCCCAGGAAGTGTACGGACCTTACAATGGGCATTTAGGGAGGGACGTGGAAATGGGAGGAGGAGGAGGAAAGCTCTGCGCACATTTCTGATCTGGAGCCCTTGGGTCTCTCCTGTCCCTAGCAAAACGATCTCTTGGTTTTCCAGTAAATAGATAGAAAGACAGACGAACAGACTGATAAACAGTGTTAAAAGCTTATTGAAAAGCTAATCATGTGTCAAAGATTAAATTGTTTTCACAAATCACTGTTTAGGTAAAATAAGTATTTCCCCCCAAACAAAGGCACATATTGAAAATAAGGAAATGTGTTTATAGCATAACTTTCTTGGCTTTCCAAAAAATAAAAGATGAAAAATTAGTTTTAGATATCTCTCTTTTTTCATCCCTAATGAAATAATAATAACGGTATCACATATGCTTTTTTAGCAGGAAAAAAATTTTAATTGGCAAGAACAGAATTTCAAGACATTGAAGAGACTAATAAATTGGCTATTAAAACACTTTTGAGGAAATCATTAACTTTGAGTATGCTGTGTAAAGTAGTTCTCAAGTTTTTCATTGATCCATCTTAAAGTGAGGAATAAAAGAATCAGCTCTAGCAAGGAAGAATTTTCTTTGTACTTTCAGAGTATTTTATTTGAACTGAAATACCAATTCTTCTGAGACAGCCTGCCTTGACTATTCCAGCCCGCACCAATTTTTTTAGGGAAAAAATTGATCTTTTACTGATCTTTTTAGGGAAAGTATAGTTAGTCCACTGCATTCTGGACCTAATTACCACAGCTTGTGTTTTTGCTCAACTGTTTCACATGTGTTTGTTTTGTTTCCCTAGTTAGATGGTAAGCATTTTGAGCACACATCTATACCTTATATTTGCTATGTACATACTGGGCACCTGTTCAGTGCTAAGTACACAGAACCTCCATTAAATACTTATTGAAAAGAAGTCTTGTTTGGATTACTACAGTTTGAAGGTGGTGGGGGTGCCTCAGTATGAGACGCTGCCTTATCCCATTGCCCTGTCCCATGCTGTGCATTATCCCACATGCAGACATAATAAAATCAACTGACTGCATATCAGAATTTCCTAAGGAGCGCCTGGCTGGCTCAGTCAGTTAAGTACCCATTCTCTTGATTTTTGGCTCAAGTCATGATCTCAGGGTCCTGAGATTGAGCGTGGGGGGTGGGGGGACAGTTTTTCACTCAGCAGGGAGTCTACTTGAAGATTCTCTCACTCTCTCTGTGTCCCTCTCCCCTCTGGTGCATGTTCTCTCTCTCTAAAAGAAATAATTTTTTTTTTTTTAAAGAATAAATACCTGAGAAGCTTTTAAAACATTCTTATGCCCCACACTAGATGATAGATTGAAACGAAGAGGAAAAATATCTTTGCTATCAAAGGGATTGTAAATTTAGGGCCTTACACAAACATCATAGGTAATAGGTAAATAAATATGATGAATAAATGCCTCAGAGGGGACAAGTTGATTATTTTTTTGGCTTCTTCAGTTACCCTTAATTTCTGAGGATCAATCACAGTGATCTTGACTTGATCTGGGTATTTCCTAAGCCTTCTTCAACAACTTGGTTCCCAACCATTCTTTAAGATGGAGTTATTTTCACAGATGGTTAAAGTTGTCTATTGTGTCCCTGATGTTGATTCTTTTTGCTTGCAAGTTCTATTTGCAAGTTCTAGGGGAAAAGAACATGGAGATGTAGCTTTATGTATCATGGACATGATCTATTATTACTGTATATTCTGGCAAAGATAAATGCCAAGTTTATCCTTCCACCTGAAATGTTGTACCAGGTCCCAAAACATTAGACATGAAGCAAAGAAGGCTAGTGATCCCTCAGGAAGCAAAGGAAGGGAGAACTGCAAGTGTCCCAGCTTACTCCCTAAAGAAAGATTCCAGACCATGATACAGGGAGAAGAACCCAGAGAGAGCAAGGCAGAGGAAATGGAGGAGTGAGAGCAGGGTAGCCTGAGCATCAATAGCTCATAGAGTAGAGGATGGGGAGTGGAGACAGTTGCACTGAGAAGAAAATTCCAAGATTTGCAGAAGACCCCCTTCAAATATTCCACTAAGTCCTGATAAGCAAATGAAAGTGCAGAAATTACCCAAAAGGATTCCAGGGAACAGTGCCTGGAACAGTGCCTGTTTCCCACAGCCAGAAAACTTTATAAATCATGGTTGATGGACTACAGCAGGGGTAGGCAAACCACGGGGCCAGACCAAACCCAGCCCCACACTGACTTTTGTAAATAACATTTTCTTGAAATACAGCCACACCCATTTCTTTATGTATTTGCTATGGTTGCTTTCATGCTACAATGATGGAATTGAGTAGCTGGGAGTGAAATTGGATAGCACACAAAGCCTAAAATATTTACTATCCAGCCCTTTACAGAAAAAGTTTGCTGACAGACACTGATGTTACAATACTAAGAAGAGCCTTGTCTCAACAGTGGGGGAAAAAATTAACACTGCACTAAATGCTGCTCTGGTCCTACCTAATAACAATGTATCGCATCCAGTCAAATGTTATTTGGCAAGCAAGGGCACCTGGGTGGCTCAGTCTGTTAAGCATCTGCCTTCCGGCTCAGGTCATGATCTCAGGGTCCCGGAATCGAGTCCTGCATTGGGCTCCTTGCTCAGCAGGGAGCCTGCTTTTCCCTTTGCCTGCTGCTCCCCCTGCTTGTGCTCTGACAGATAAAAAAATAAAATCTTAAGAAAAAGAAAAAGATTCTCCCCCTCTCTCTCTGTCCCTCCCCCACCTCTGCTCAAGGCCACATGCATGTGCCCTCTCTCCCAAAAAATAAAGTTATTCAGCATGCAAAGAAAAAGGAAAATACAATCCATTAAGTATCAATTGAAATTTGATTGAAAATATCAATCAATTACAACTGATCCAGAAATGATACATGATAAAATTAATAGACAAGGACATTACGTTATTATGCCTGTATGCCATGTGTTGGTGCTTGAGGAAAGAGTGAACATGCTGGAAAAGGCCATGGAATACATGTATATATATATATAAAGATCCAAATCTAATTGTTGACCACTGAAATATACGATAACATAAACATGAAGAGTAAGGAGGGCATAAATGGAATTTTGCTGCCGTAAGGTTTCTACATTGCTGGTGAAGTAGTTTAATATGACCAAAGGTAGATTGTGAGAATACAAAAACATGTTGTAATCTCCAGAGAAACTACTTTTAAAAAAGTAATACAAAGCATTATGGTGTTAAGCCCATCAAATAAATTCTTTATTCAAAATTGTCTTCATTTCTAACATTTCCATTTGTTTCTTTTTGTTTCCATTTCTATGCTAACATTCCCTATATGTAGTAATGCTTCTTGTCAACCTTTTCCATTAAGACTTTAATATATTTACATGGTTATTTTTTAAAGACTATTTTTAGAGCAGTTTTAGATATACAACAAAATTTTTAAAAAAAGAAGATATAGAGATTTCTGATATACCGCTCTGTCCCCACCCATGCATAGCCTCCCCCATTATCAACACCCCCACCAGAGTGGTACACTTGTTACAATTCATGAAACTATACTGACACATGATCACCCAAAGTCCATAGTTTACAGTTCACTCTTGGTGTACATTTTAAGGGTTTGGACTAATGTATAATAGCATGTACCCATCATTAAGCATCATACATGTATTTTCACTGCTCTAGAAAGCCCCTGTACTCTTCCTACTTATCCCTCTTCCCACCAACCCCTGGTAATCACCAATCTTTTTACGATTTCCATGGTTTGCCTTTTATAGAATGTCATGAATTTGAAATCACGCAATAGACTTTTCAGATTGACTTCTTTTACTTAGTAATATGCATTTGGGATTCACCCATGTCTTTTTACGTCTTAATAACTCATTTCCTTTGAGTGCTAAATAATATTTCATTGTCTGGATATACCAGGTTTTATCCATTCACCTACTAAAGGACATCTTGGTTGCTTCCAAATTTTGGCAGTTATGAATAAAGCTGCTATAAAATTCATGTAAAGGCTTTTGGGCAGACATAGGTTTTCAATTCCTGTGAGTAAATACCAAAAAAATATGATTGCTGGATTGTATGGTAAGTGTAAGTTAGCTTTATAAGACACTATTAAAGTGTCTTTCAAAGTGCCTGGACCATTTTGCATTCTTGCCAGCAATGAATGAATGTTCTTACTGTTCCACACACTTACTAGCATTTGGTGTTGTCAGTGTTCAGGATTTAGGCCATTTTAAATGGTAGGAAGTGGTATTCAATGTTTTAATTTGCATTTCTCTGGTGACATGCTGTGGAGCATCTCTTCATATGTTTATTTGCCACCTGTATATTTTCTTTGGTAAGGTATCTAATAAGGTCTTTGGCCCATTTTTTAATCAGGTTGTTTTCTTTTCTGTTAAGTTCTAGAATTTGTGTATTTTTAGATAACAGTCATCAGTTGTGTCTTTTGCAAATATCTTCCCCCAGTCTATAACTTGTCTAATTATCTTGACCTTGTCATTTGCAGAGCAGAAGTTTTTAATCTTAACAAAATCCTATTTACCAGTTTTTTCTTTCATGGATCATACATTTGGCATTATATCTAAAAGAGTTTCACTATACCCAAGGTAATCTAGGTTTTCTCCTATCTTATTTTGGAAAGTATTATAGTTTTGTGTTTTATGGTTAGGGCTATGATTCATTTTGAGTTAATTTTTGTGAAGGATGTAAGATCTATGATTAGATTTTTTTTTTTTTTTTTTTTTTTTTTTTGCACCTGGATGTCTAGTCATTCCAGCACCATTTGTTGTAAAAACTATTTTTGCTCCTACATGGCTATTTTAAGTTCCTTTTCTTGGAAATGTTAATATCTGGGACATGTATTGATCTGCTTATACTATCTTTTTCTGTTAGTAATGGTTAATATTTTCCAGTTTCTTTGCATGTCTTGTAATTTTTTTATTGACTGTTGGACTATATATATATAAAAGTATAGTGGAGATTAAAATAAGTAACATTTACAGATGACATGATGCTACATATAGAAAATCCTAAAGACTCCACCAAAAACTATTAGAAGTAATATATGAATTCAGTACAGTTGTAGGACACAAAATTAACATACAGATATATGTTGCATTTCTACACACTAATAAAAAGCAGAGAAATTAAGAAAACAAGTCTATTTGTAATTACCTCCCAAAGAATAAAATACCTAGGAATAAATTTAAGCAAGGAAGTGAAAGATCTGTACTCTGAAAACTGTAAACCATTGATGAAAAAAATTGAAAATGACACAAACAAATGGAAAAATATTCTATGCTCATGGATTGGAAGGATATTGTTAAAATGTCCACATTATCAAATCAATCTACAGATTCAGTGCAATTCCTATCACAGTATCAATAGCATTTTTCACAAAACTAGAATAAATACTGCTAAAATTTGTATGGAACCAGTAAAGACCCCAAAGAGCCAGAGCAATCTGGGGAAAGAAAAAAAAAAAAGAAGCTGGGGGTATCACAATCTCTAACTTCAAGATATACTACAAAGCTATAGTAATCAAAACAGTGTGGTACTGGCACAAATACAGCCATATAGATCAACGGAAAAGAATAGAGGGCCCAGAAATAAACCCATACTTATATTCAATTAATTTACAACAAAGAATACAAGAATATACAATAGGAAAATGACAGTCTCTTCAATAAATTGTGCTGGGAAAACTGAATGGCTACATGCAAAAGAATGAAACTGGACCGCTTTTTTATGCAATACAGAAGAGTAAACTAAGAATGGATTAAGGACGTAAATGTGAGACCTAAAAGCATAAAATTCCTAGCAAAATCATAGGCAGTAATTTCTTTGACATTGACACTCTAGATATGTCTTCTCAGACAAGGGAAACAAAAGTAAAATTAAACTATCAGGGCTACATCAAAATAAAAAATGTTTGCACAATGAAGGAAACCATCAACTAGAAGACAAGACAATCTAATGAATGACAGAAGATATTTGCAAGTAATATATCCAATAAGGAATTAAATACAAGATATATAAAGAACTTGTGCAGCTCAACCCCTAACCCCCCACAAATAATTCAATTAAAGACAGAAGACCCAAATAGACATTTTTCCAAAGAAAACATACAGATGGCAAGTTGACACATAAAAAGATGCTCAACATCACTAATCAGCAGGGAAATGCAAATAAAAACTACATGAGCTATAACCTTACACCTGTCAGATGGCTAAAATAATAATAAAAATAAAACACAAGAAATAACAGGTGTTGGTGAGGATGTGGAGGAAGGGGAACCCTCCACTGTTGGTTAAAACGTAAACTGGCATAGCCACTGTGGAAGAAAGTATGGAGATTTCTCAAAAAGTTAAAAACAGAAATACCATATGATTCAGTAGTTCTACTACTGGGTATTTACCCAAGGAAAACAAAAACATTAATTTAAAAAGATATATGTACTGCTATGTTTACTGCAGTATTATTTATAATAGCCAAGATACGGAAGCAACCCAAGTGTCCATTGATAGATGAATGGATAAAGAAGATACAAAGTTAGTATATTAGTATTAGTATTAGTTAGTATATTAGTCCAGTGTATATTCATACATACATGCAATGGAATAATACCCATAAAAAAGAATGAGATATTGCCACTTGTGACAACATGGATGAACCTAGAAGGTATTACACTAAGTGAAATAAGCCAGGCAAGGAAAGACAAATATCATATGATTTCACTTAAATTTGGAATCTAAACAATAAATGAACAAAAAGCAGAAACAGACCCATAAATACAGAGAACAAATGGTTGCCAGAGGAAAGTGGGATGCGGGGATGGGCAAAATAGGTGAAGAAGAATGGGAGGTACAGGCTCCCAATTATGAAATGAATAAGTCACAGGGATAGAAGGTCCAGCGTGGAAAATACAGTTAATGATATATACAGCACTGTATGGTGACAGACTGTAGCTACATTTGTAGAGAGCCCGGCATAACCTACAAACTTGTCAAATCAACTATTTGGTTTGCCTGAAACTAATGTCATATTGTGTGTCAGCCACACTTAAATAGTTTTAAAGATATAATATCTGCACAATCCCGTCTCCCCAGAAAGGATCTCTCTCTTCTTCTGATAGGCTAGTAGTACTGTGTGCTTAGTTCAATGTAACCTTTAGCTGAGTGGGGTCACCATTGATTTCATAAGTTTCCAGGGCAGAAGGGGGACTTCCTTTCAGGGGGCTTGAAATATGGGAACCTGTGAGACTCTGGAGATCTCTTTATGTTTTACAGCCCATTGTCTAGTTTTAAATTGCTAGGGAATTTAATTTCTCTCCAGCTCCACCCCCAGCTTTCTGTGCCTAGGAGATCTCCCTCTGTCCTGCTGCCTTCCCCCAGCCTTCAGCGGTCTTCTACTTGACACTTGGTAAGGAACTCCTGCACTCAGAGTTACTCCTTTTCAGATCTCCTGCTCTGCCTCTTGTCTTCATCATCTACCCCGTACACCTGGCGAGACCTCATGGGAGAGAGTCGATAGGGAGATACAGATTTACTCCATGCCCAGAGTCCCCAGGATCCCAATCCATTGTGCCACCCCAAATCCAACTGTTAAAATTTCATTAAAAATTTGCCTAGTTTTTCCTTACTCCAATCCATGTCAGATTCCCTTCACCTCCTGCTGTTCCACCAGAATAAAGGCACCTCTGGGTTTCTCTCTATTCTCCTAGGAAGTACCTGAATTTGCCAGACTTTGGTTCATTTAGGCTTCTTTGAATCCCTCGAGTCTCTAATAGGTTAGAAACAAATCTACGATTTTGTAGGTGATCTGACTTTTTTCACTGTTAGGATGAGAGCAACATTTTCTTGGGAATTTCCCCATTCTATCAGGAAGCAGACTCTCTAAGGAGTTTACAGTTTAGAATGAACAATGCAATTTGGCCACTTGTTACAATGATAATAAAGTGGCAGAAGTAAAATACAGGAGGCATTTATATTAATTCAGACTGTAAGTTAGTTAAAAATACAGGAACTTAAACCACTGACTCTTGAGACTTGAAGCTAAATGATTTTAATAGTTATCTGAAAAATTGCATAACTTGCAAATTAATACACTTAAAATTA